>NC_135910.1:19117789-19372789 GCF_964194155.1 Cetorhinus maximus | reverse complement strand
CCTTTCCTGCTTTCATGCTCCCAAATATTCAAAGAATCATGGAAACCGATGGCACAGAAGAAGGCCATTCAGCCCATTGTTTCCATGCTGACCCGCACTGTACTACAACAACAACAACTCATATTTATGTTGTGCTTTTAACATAAACCATCCCTCGGCACTTCACAGGAGAATGTTAACACAAAATCTGATGTCAAGCCACATCAGGAGGTATAAGGGCACTTGACAACAAACTTGGTCAAAGAGGTAGGTTTTAATGGTGTCTCTTAAAGGAGGAGAGAGAGGGAGAGAGCTGGCGAAAAGCTTTATGTAGAGACTAGGCAGCTGAAGGTACGGCCACCAATAGTGGAGCAATTAAACCATGGTTAAAATGTCACCAAATTCCAGTTTACTCCCAGTGTACAGGAACAAGGGTCCTCAAACTACTTGTGGCTCGTTTCATTCAGTCGAACGCCAACTGTTGCTCGTTGGATCAGTGAGGCAGAAACCTTAACTTCAAAAATAATGTTAGACTAAGCTGTACCTGACACATGTCAGCACAGCTTCATTTGAAGCCTAACTGTGATCCTGAATCAAAGGTCTGTTAAGTTACTGTTAGCAGTTCTGGGCACCACACCTTAAGAAGGATATATTGGCCCTGGAGAGAGTGCAGCGCAGAGTGATACCTGGACTGTGAGATAAGATAATTCAAACTAGGTTTTTAATCCGTGGAATTGAAAAGGTTAAGGGGTGATTTAAATGACATTTTCAAATATTGAGAGGATCTGATAGGGTCGATAGAGAGAAATTATTTCTGTCTGGGGAGTCCAGGACTAGGGGACATTATCTAAAAATTCAAGGAGTAAAATAAGGAAGCACACCAACACACAAAGTGCTTTATGTTGCTGTGGTGTCTAAGGAAGAGGTTCAGAGGCATAGGGTCTGAACAGTAACACTACTCATTGTAGAATTTAACCATGTACAGGTATACAAGGCAGTCGGCTTCTTCAGTCTACACCATGAGCTTTCTCCATTCAGACTACGACCAGGCAACCACTAGACGTGTGACCCCCCTTTACATCATCATGTGGGTGGTACTGTTTTCCCAGTCCCACATTAACCCTTTCAACCCTGAAGACCCCAATACTGCACCTCCCCCAGGTCTTTACCCAAATTTACATTTATATTTACGCACTACCCCTTCTCCCCTCAAGCCTCTGACTTCACAGCTTTAATCGGTCTGCAGGTTCCATGACTCTCCCTAATTGTGTTCTTTTCAACCTTGGAGGATTGGTAGCCTCAACTTGGATCTCTTTGTTCTGACTTGTCAGTTCTTCAGTAGGAGCTGCAGAATTTGGTGCTTTGTTTGTTTGAGTTTCAACACTTGACCCTTTTCTTCCTCTCCTTGCTGTCGTTCCTATCAATAGTTTCCCATTTGTGGTCGGATGTTACGGGTTTGTTCCTTTCTTTACATTGACTATGTTCCCTATCCTTGTTCATTGGTTCTTTGTAACAATTTTATCCACCATGTGTTGCCTTTAGAGCAATGACTCCATGTAGCCCCTTGTTCCCAAAGCCTTGGGGAACCTGGATTGTGGTCTCCTGAGGGAAGGAAGCATTTGATTAACATCTTGCTATCTCTCCAATTGCAGTAACCCTTCTGTGGCAGGAAGGTCAATACCCTCTAATGTAAAGGAGCTGGACCTCATCTGCTTCGGTTTTGTTTCTAGTTCTGAAACCATTTGGTTGTTTGCACCCTCGGCCACCAGTTCTGGGGGCTGGATCAGTGTGGATGCACTTACTAATGGCTCAATGTTGGCAGGTGAATGTGGAATTGTACCAGCATCTCCTATCACTCTGGTTTCCACTTCCATCCTCTCTGATTCAGGTACTTGTTGATCCAGCTGGTCCATTTCCTCTTCAGTCTGAAGACGGTTACCTTCATCTGTTTGGAAAGGAGCTGGATTATCTGCCTCAGCAAAGAGTGTCGAAAATTCTGCACTGAAGTCACAGTCAAGGTCATCAGCGCTGTTGGATGGTTTGAGGGTCTCCAACTTGGTATTTTCAATGATTGTCTGCTCCTTGACTACTTCCACTGTTTTGATAAGATTAAGGGCAACACTGGCATATCGACTTAGGAGAGAAAATTCCTGATTGTGAGTCACACTTAGCGTCTCCAGTATCTATATTAGAGCACCTCATCTTCCGACTAGGCACTTTACAGCCTTCCGGGCTGAATATTGAATTCAACAACTTTAGATCTTAAACTCCCCCTCCCCCCATCCCCACCCCGTTTCTCCCCCCTCCCCTTTTTTTTCAATAATTTATATAGATTCTTCTTTTCCCACCTATTTCCATTATTTTTAAATCTAAAACTAAAACTTTGTTAGTCTTTCCACCCCACCCCCACCAGAGCTGTACCTTGAGTATCCTGCCATCCATTCTTAATTAGCACTTTTCTTAGACAATATCACCACCTTCAACACCTCTTCGATCCTTTTGTCTGTGACATCTTTTGATTATCTGCTCCTATCACTGCTTATCTCCACAATCACCCCACCCTCAACTTCTCTCTCCCCCCGCCCCCCACCTTAGACCAGCTTATATTTCACTTTTCTCCTAACTATACCCAGTTCTGGCGAAGGGTCGTGAGGACTCGAAACGTTAACTGATTTCTTCTCCACCGATGCTGCCAGACCTGCTGAGTTTTTCCAGGTAATTCTGTTTTTGTTTTGGATTTCCAGCATCCGCAGTAGCTTTTAGCTTTTTGTTTTTATCTATATTAGAGTGGCTCTAGAAACATGCCTGTAACTGGTAGCCTGACCCCTCCTGGGCCACATGATGGTGTGTTTGTGTTGGCTGAAGGCACAGGTTGGCTAGCTATGGTTCTCTATCGGACAGGACTGTCACACTTGCTCCTGTGTTTAATTTAAAATTAGTAATGTGTCCATTGAAGCATATGTCAACATTCCAGAGGGTATACCTGGGATCTTTAATCTCGTCCAGGAAGCATTAATGTTCTTTGTCTTGTCTGACACTTCTACTTCATTGATGGCTTTTTGTGTGAAGGTTCACTGGTGATCCTTTGTATGTTTAAAGGTTGGTGATTTGCTTATTTTCCCAAAGTGTCCCAGCCTTTGACAGTGGAAGTATTCTACTTGCAGGACACTGTTCACGTCCGTGAGGCTTTTTAGTGCCACAGCATTGGCATAGTTTACTGCCATCTTGAGCTTTAATGACACCCAGTCTTCTTTGCCCCGGGGTATCTTTCGCATTTCGTTGTTTAATGAGCTGTACCATCACTGGGGGTGTTCTGCACCATGGTCTTAACATGGATCTATTTTGCCAACAGACCTCAGATTGTCTGACAATCTGTATTGCCCTCTCCAAAGTTAGATCCACTTTGGATTGAAGCAGGTCAGAAGGATTTTGTCAGAAGGATGTGGTCTTGTATCAGCTCAGATTTAAGATCATCATATTCACAGCCTCCGGCCAGCCAATACAAATCATTGGTGAAGTGTTGACATGTTCTCCAGGCTTTGGACCCTTCTATTAAATTTCACTCTTTCCAAACTTTGATACTCTGTAGGTTAAAGTAACTGTCAAAGGATTTTATGAGCTCTTCAACTTTGTCAGATTATTCATTAATGCCTTGTCTGGCTAACACCTCATCAGCAATCGCACCAATTAAATACAACAAGGTACCAACTTGCTCAGCCTCTGATTTATTATTTAATCCTGATGCAATTCTGTGTCTTAACAAACTCCTCCTCCAGAGTGTCCATCTGTGTAATAAAAATGGAAAAACTCAGCAGGTCTGGCAGCATCTGTGGAGAGAGAAACAGAGTTAACGTTTCAAGTCCGTATGACCCTTCCTCAGAGCAATTCCAGCATCTGCAGTATTTTGCTTTTATTTTAGTGTCCAATTCTGTGTCTGGTCAGCCTCTTCCATCTGCCCAAATCTTTCTGGCAAAGTAAATTTTGAATCCGTCGCTTTTTTTAGGCCAGGAGAGGCTTGTCTTAAATTTTTTTAAATGGTGCTGCAGTAATCGAGTTTTCCAGCGCTGGTCGGGGGTTTTTTGGAAGCCTGCGCAGTTACTGAGCCATTTCAAACCTTCTCCGAATCTCAGGAAAAATCATCCAAATGATTATTAAGGCCAGTTTGTTGCTTGGCTACCTCTGGAGGATTTGAATTTAGTTGCTGATTATTTTCTTCTCCGGTTTAATTTCACCAGGTGATCGCTATGTGTTACGGCACCCAGACTGTGGCATGTTTCAAGCCCCACTTAAAAAGTGAACTGTCTCCCAGTGCTGCCTGGTTACTGCACCTTTCAAGGCTTGCTCACCCTTCCTCGATTGTCACTACTCTGCTTTTCAATTGGGATTTTCAGCGTACCTCCATGGTGCTATGGCGGAGTCCTTTCTGACCTGCCTCTCGGTGCCTGTTGTGGAACTTTCCTGGCATTTTCCAACTTTTCATCGAGGCTTTCCCATCTGAGTGCCTTTCTGTCACGTCAGGCTGCACACTTTTCCATTTTTAATTTTTTTTGGAGATTTTGGGGGTCCTCCACCCGCTGCCACTATATGTTTTTGTGGCTGTCGAAGGAAGAGGTTCAGAGGCACAGGCCGGGATTTTCCAGCCCCATGGTGGCACGGATCACCACGGGAGGTTCGGCAGTCCGGGCAAAAGCTGGTTGACTTTCGGCAGGAGCGGACAATCCCGGTGTTGGGCGGGACTGGGAAATCCCGCCCATAGAGTCTGAACAGCAACTATTTATTATATAACATAACTATGCACAGATATACAAAACAGGAGGCTTCTTCAGTCCAAACCGTGAGCTAACCCCATTCAGACGATAACCAGGCTACTTCTAGTCATGTGACTCCCTTTACAGGTGGGCGGTACTGTTTCCCCACCCCCACATTAACCCTTTCAGTCCTGAACACCCTAATGTTACACCAAGAGTGGTAGAGGTTTGGAGCTCTCTTCCATAAACGCAAAACAATGGGCAATCGATTGTTAATTTTTAAACTGAGATTAGATTTTTGTTAACCAGAGGTATTAAGGGATATGGGGCAAAGGCGGGTATAAGGAGTTAAGTCACAGATCAGCCATGATCTCATTGATGAGGGAATTGAATTGATGTGCTAAATGACCTCCTCTTGTTTCTATGCCCTAAACAAAATTATTAGTCCTGCACAAGATGGTCTACTATTTATTTGTTCTTCAGTATTCAATACATCAGTTATCAAATTGTTCCTGGAGATTTCAATGCTTTTTATTGATTCTTGATGTTAAATTAAGGGTTTCCATTCTCCGTCTCTCCTGTAGCTCCAGCTTCCTGTTGTGATATGAGGAGTTACAGTGAAATGTTGCACTCCCAGTGGAGCAATAACCATAGGGAGCGCAAATGGGAGACTGACTAACAATAACTGTGAAACAGGTTCTGCATTCCCTGATAGAGCACATTGCTATGATGGGTCAGGATCACAGGTACACTGTTCTACAGTTGCAGGCTGTTCTCTAGTCACTTTTGCTTATATGTCACTCAGACAATGAGTGTCAGGAGGCTATTTGGCTGTGAGGAGAATCACACCATAATCGCACAACATCCACCCAGCAGTGACCACTAGAACTCCCTCTAGCCTAGGGGGCACTGGGACCCAGCTAATGAAACCCTCCCACTGCAACAGAGATCAGGAGAAGCCCTGGCATCTTCCTGATCCATGTAACTCACCAAAACAGCAGCCAGTCCACCCAGCGGCTGAGGTGTTGGGGTGGCTGATGTCATTATTTGTTGAATGTTATTTGCCCTTGCGTTTGGTTGCTGACTCAGTCAGTTTATACAGTGAGACGGGTGGCAATTTTTCAGCTGAACCCTGATTCAATGATTGTCTTGACTGCAGTTTACAGACTAATTCGGTCTTTAAGCTACAAAGAGATTGTTCACAGTGTTCTGATACATCGAAGTCATTATCAGGTTTAAGTCTGGCTGCCTTTGTCCAGTCAGCATCAGATAACTCAGCTCAGGGTTATTAACTATAGTGCAACCTGGGGCCATTTTTAATTCATCTCCCTTCCCCTATGTCCTTGGCAGACTTACTTCTCTGAACCTACATTCCTAGCCAGCTCAGCACAGGGATAGTGACTGAGCAGGGATAAAAGAACAAGACAACATAAGAAATAGGAGCAGGAGTAGGCCATTCGGCCCATCGAGCTTGTTCAACCATTCAACAAGATTATGGCTGATCTTCCTCCTCAACTCCAGTTTCCCATACAATCCCGATTTTCCTCAATTCCCTTAGTTTCCAAAAACCAATTGATCTCTGTATTTGAATGAAGAAATTTTCCCTCACCTCATTCTTTATTGTCTGGCCCCTTATTCTAAGACTGTGACCCAATATTCTAGACTCTGTAACCAGGGGAAACAGCTTCCTAGCGTCTATCCTGTGTGAAGATGAGTGTTTTTTAACATTTTCTGGGAATATAGTGGTACTCTGTAAAGGAGGTTGTGAGCGCGTGTGTGTGTGTGCGTGTACGTGTAACTAAACTGGGGGAAGGTTAGTAAAGATAGCTTGTCTGTGGGAGCAGAGAGATGAAAGATAAAGGTGCTAGATGCATGCATTTGTAATGAAAGTCTATGGTGAAGTTGAATATGTGAGTAAATGGGTTGGGTTTGAAATTTGCATTATAAGAAAAGTAGGAACTTGACTTTTTAGCTGTTAAGTTTCAAAGAGAGTTTAGAAGTGACAAGGGACTTTTACAACTTCCGAAGATTTCATAGGTAAACAAGGAAAGGTTGTTCAATTTTATTTGACCTGAAAATGGAGGCAATAGAAGGACATGGAAGAATTTTTATATTTTAGAAAAATTGAGTTCAAAGAGGTGCTTAGAACAATGGAGTCTAAGATCAAAGGGGGAAAGGATATTTAAAGAGAGATGTTTAGCTGAGTTATGTTGGCTGAGTGGGGGAGATGTCCTGAGACCAGCTCTGCGCTGAGTAAAGTTGTGAGTTTGAAGCAGCCATTCAGTTTCAAACCGGAAAAGTCGTTGTTTTCGGACAACAGTCTGTTTCTGAACTTCCTTCAGTTTTTCACAGCAGAGTGGAAGAGAGTAAGAAGTCATGTGATATTCTTTATTAAAGTAGCAGCAGTTTTTGCCTTGGGTAATATTACTGGATTTTTACAGTTAAAAATCTGTAAGGGAGTTGTTGCCAAGCAGTTTACTTGCGTGTTTTGACTAAGTGGGTTTTTTGGGGGAAGACTATTTAACTGTGTAGTTTTAATCTTGTGTGCTTAAGTTTTTTTTCTCCTTGTTAATAAATCTTCTAATTTTAAAATCCTAAAAGTGTTACTGGGATTCCATGCCTCTGGGGTTAGTAGTGTTCCCCTCATTTTCAAAATACAAAAAAAAAGGTTATGATCAGTAAGACAAGTTCCCTCTGGGATTTGGCTTCCTCAGTGACTAACATCGGCTCCGGTCGTGACACCTGCCAAACCCTTTAAGGATTTTATATGTTCCAATGAGACTACCTTTCATTCTTCAAAATTCCAGGGAAATAATCCCAGTCTACTCAAACTCATTGGAAAATCGTCTCCTCCCAGGAGTCAGTCTAGCAAACCTACATCGCACACCCTCCAAAGCAAATATATCCTTCCTTAGGGAGGGAGACCAAAACTATACACATTACTCCAGGCATGGTCTCACCAAGGCCCCATTCATCTGTTTTCTCTGTCCTTTTGTTGCAGGAAGATCCCATCATTCATCTCACTTACATTCTACTGTTTAATCAATGGTTCACCATTCGAAAGTGACAGGAAAAGTTGAGAAGGTTGTAAACAAAGTACAAATACCCTGATTTCATAAATAGTGGCACAGATTGCAATAGCGAGAGCATTATGCTAATCCTTTATAAATCAATGATTGGGCCTAAACTGGTCTATTGTATCCAATTCTGAGCCTCACACCTTAGGAAGGAGGTCAAGACTTTGGAGAGGGTGAAGGAGAAATTTACTAGAATTGTGGCGGGGGTCATGGACTTCAATTAATGTGGAGAGACTGGAGAAGCTGGGATTGTTCTCCTTAGAGCACAGAAGGGTAAGAGGGGAGTTAATAGAGGTGTTGAAGATTGTGAAGGGTTTTTATAGAATAAATAAAGACAGACTGGGCTTTGCCTCTATGTACAGGGCTTGTTTTCAGCAGGGGGCATATAAAATAGGTTGGGTGGCTTGCCCACTGCCTTCCTACCCACTCCTGAGCTCACTCCCTTAACACATTAGGTGTGTGGGCATTGAAATTGCAGCTCACCCGCCACATGTAAATAAATAATTAAGGGTCTTTTAGGCTGTTAACACATTGTGACACGGTGGGCCTGGGCAGTCGGTTGGGAGTGGGTGCACATCATTCAGGGGGGTGCCCTGCACACATTGGAGGCACTGGCCCAAAGATATCACCTTCCCCTCCCTTCCTCCTGCACCACCTGCCCAGTAGAACCTGCACTCCCCCAACCCCCTCTCCCCCCTCCCTGTGCTCTGGGATCCCTCCCTGGCCTAAAACTCTGGGATTTACCTTCCCCGGGCTTTCTTCCTGCAGTCCCAGCAGCGGCCACTGCCCATCGCTGGCGCTGTCAGATGACTTTGCTCTCGCGCCCCAGCTCCTGTATAATGCAGCCCACAGTGACGGGAGGGTCAGTCACCAGAGAGCACAGGCTTCAGGTGGATTGGTAAAAGGAGGAAGGGAAGATTAAGATCATTATTTTGCACAGCGAGTTGTTGTGATCTGGAACGTGCTGTTTGAAAGGGTGCTGGAGGCAGATTCAACAGCAACTTTCAAAAGGGAATTTGGTAAATACTTGAAAAGCAAAAGAATTAGAGCTGTAGAGAGCACAGAGAGTGACACTAGTTGGATAATTTTTTCAAAAAGCCAAAACAAACACAATGGGCCGAATGGCCTCCTTATGCGCTACAAGTTTCTATAATTCCTTGATTGTCTAATATCACATCCCTGTATATGGAGCTTGTGAAGACCACTGAAATGTTTAATGATGGCACTGCCCACATACAGTGAGACAGTGTTTCATTCCCGGTAATGGCAGCTTACACCTCAAGCACAAAAACATTCATCAAATACATTACAAATATACGGTTAAGATAAAATTATTTTTAATAGCTGCTGTTAGGTTGAAAGTTTCCTCTGAATTCCGATAGTTTGGCGTCGAGTGTAAGAAGGGGCTGCATTGACGTTACTGAGAACTCAGGCAATTAAAGAGACCCATGATGTGAAATTAAACCATTTCCAAACCGTTAACAACAATGGGAATGTGCAATGATTCGCTGCCCTTGCCATGGAGAAACTTGGACTCTTTGCAAGGGACACTCAGGATCAGACAGGAATTGGGAAAGGCATGAGGACAAGTGGGGAGCAGTGGAGGCAGAGTCATTGAATATATTCAAGGCTGAAGTGGATAGATTCTTGATTGACAAGGGAGTCAAAGGTTATTGGGGGTAAACAGGAAAGTGGAGCGGAGGCCACAATCAGATCAGCCACGACCTTATTAAATGGCAGAACAGGCCCGAGGGGCTGAATGGCCTAGTCCTGCTCCTAGTTTGTATGTTTGTATGTTGATAAGCGATGTAGGGTGTGTTTGAAAGGGAGGATGTGAGGAGGCAGGAGGGTCCTTAGGAGTCAGTGAAGATAGGGATACAGGACTTCGAACAGAACAGGGTGCAGGAGACGCAGTTTTGGAGATCTTAACTTTGCTGCTAAGGTGAACATAGTAAAAGCTTGGATGTGATTGGATGCCTAGGGTTTGAAGTAACTCACAGAGTAACACAGTCGCTGACTTTTCACCCGGGGATTTAAGTGCAGATATTAATCTCGGCCGAGATTTGCTCTCAGGTGACCCTCTTCCTTTGGTTTCAGCCAGGTTATCTGGAAATGTAAACACCAGGAGATGCTCCAGGTCACACCATTGAATGCAACCGAAACGTGGCATGTAGGTAATCATTCGGTTTTAAATGTGGCTTTAATTAGCAAGTTGTGATGGTGACCAATTCTGTTAATGCTCTGTTAATTTGTCTTTGAGTGAAAAAGGAGCTGGTGAGAAGAGATGATCTGGGTTTCAGGCGTCTCTCCAGCTGTGAAACCGTCCCTTAATTTGTACTTTGCAGAAAGTTGGACTACATTTGGCTACAATAGATAGGTGTGGCCGTATTGAAGAACCTGAGAATCAGATAGTTAATGCAACAAGGGTCTTGCCAGCCAGCTCCAGAGTCAACAAGGGTCTTGCGTTGCCTCTTTTGGGGAAGGCTGACCCTATTAAGTGCCTCTCAGGCAGTTAAGTGACCAGTGGTTGGCCTTCCCTGGGATCAAGGACCCATGGGGGCAGAGATTCCAACCCCCCCGCCCCCCCCGAAAGCTGCCGACCAATGAAAGGCTGGCAGCTCTCCATTGCAGGCGGTGCCACAGGGAGTGATGGCTGCTGCTGGCAATGCACCAACCAGAGGTCCAGGATCGATAAGGGACCCAGGCCGCTGGTGAATGAGGGCAGGATGGGGGTCGTTGACTGGGGGCTGTAGGGAGTAGGGGGTCAGAAGGCAGGGGGCTGGCTATTAGCGGGTCCCCTCCTTCCAGATGCTGGGTCCCTCAATCTGGTACCTAGTACCTTAGAACAAGGGACAGCCCCCACCCACCCAACATTCCCAGGAGCCCACAAGCAACCCAGACAGGGTTTGCTTTTCGAGCTTTCCATGTGGCAACTGCCCTGCCCGCTGCTGCTTAAATACCAGTGTCGGTGAGATGAGGCCCTCAAGTGGGCATTAGTTGATTAATTGCTTAAGGGCCTCAATTGTCAGTGGGGCAGGAAGGCTGCCCATGAGATTTCCACCCAGACTTAACCAGGGTGGAGGTGGGAAGGCAGCAAGGTCCCCAGCTGGCACCCTCCTGCCTGATTAAATGCCCCCTGCCACCAAATTTGCCATGGGGCATATAATTCTGCTCATGGAATGATACAGCGAAGAAGGAGGCCATTCAACCCATTGTACCCTTTAAAAGAGCTATCCAATTAACCCCACTCCCCTGCTCTTTCCCCCGCGATGCCTCTCGCTAATTTTGCCTTTTCAACGATTTATCCAATCCCCCTTTTTGAAACTGGCTTTTGAACTGGATCCCACCAGCTTTTCAGCCAGTGCACTCCAGGTCACAGCATCCATCTGTGAAACATGTTTCCTTATCCCACTTCACCCCCACTCTCTAGTTTTTCTGTCCATGAACTCATGCTGGATCTGTGCTCTGATCTTCCTACCCTGCTGCTCACAACGCTCTTGTTCTGGAAAGTCAATCACTTTCACTCCACATTAATCTCAATGCTACCGATCTGTGTGGTATCCATCTTGGCACACCATCCCATTAAGTGTCCAAAATACCTGAGTCACCTTGTCCTTGCAGTTAGGTTATGTCTCCCTGTGCCATCTCGGAATTGATGTCAGGTCAATGTTCCAGCTTTTATGATGTTTAATTCAAGCCTGAATGCAGAGGCCAATTTGACTTGTCTCACTGGAACTTTGGCCGTGACTCTGCATTGTGGCTCAATAGCAGTAGACCCAATGGGAGAGCAGAAATAATAAAACATTGGAACGCTCCCTCTCTAACTGGACTGAAGAGGGTGTTTTACTCCAAACCGGTTGGGATTGGGTTGGGTGAGTTGCCGAAATTTATTTTAAAATCCTCAACACAAACCCAGCCACTTTCAACCCACCCACTCCCAGTTGTAACAGAAGCAGGACAGGGGGCACAGACAACTGACCCACTACAGGCAGGCAGGGCACTCACTCAAATAGTATATTGCGGACTGCATGCCTCGCATTATATTTGTCCTCCAGCTTTAATACCAAGCGATAGGTGCTTCCCAGGCCTCTGGAACTCAGCGGTTAAAGGGAGACGAGGGCTCAGGGAAGAGCTCAGTACCTTTACAGCACTGCTTGTGGTCCAAGTGGTGCAGTTGTGCTTCCTTCTGGCACCTCCAAGCTAATGTGTTTCCCTCCAACCCAGGATCAGAACCCACCTAGACTCAGAGTCCCCCACTCCCACCCCCCACTCCCATCCCCACTCCCTTCATGCGATCACTAACCAATTCTGGGCACCACATGTCAGGGAAGGGTGGCAAGGCTTCAGAGGTGGCCCAGAAAAGATTTATGAGAAAGATTCCAGGGACGAGAAACATCAGCTTTGTGCGAAGATTGGAAAAGCTGCAGCTGTTCTCCTTAGGGAAGAGAAAGTTAAAGGTTTCATAGAGCTATTCCAAATCATCAAGGATCTAGACAGTAGAGAGTGAGAAACTGTTCCCAATATCGGAAGGGTCAAGCATCAGAGGACATCGATTTAAGTGATTGGCAAAAGAACCAAAGGTGACGTGTGGAATAACAGTTTTAAGCAGCAAGTGGTTAGGACCTGGAGTGTTCTGCCTGAGAGTGTGGCGGAGGCAGATTCAATGGGGCTTTCGAAAGGGAATTGAACAGGTACCTGAAGGGAAAGTAACTGCAGGGAAAGGGCAGGGGAATGAAACTAGATCAGTCGCTCTTGCAGAGAGCCCAGCAAAGACTCGATGGTCCGAATGGCCTCCTGTGCTGTAACTATTCTAGGGTTCTACACAAAGAGTGGAGTGTTTGGCAGCGCTAGCCCCACACGATCAGGTGGACAGGTGCCTTTAGCCGCTGACCACAGACTTGTTCCCGTGTAAAGCAGCACGCGAGTTGCTGAAAGTTCAACATTTCTGGAGCTAAGAATTGTTCGAGGAAACAAATACAACCTTCTGGAAAATTCCCTTCTGTCATTTTGAAATCAGTAGCTTGATATCCTGCCATCTGTTGGTGTTAAAAAGTATCACAGTGGCAAATATCGAGTCACAAGATGTGAACCAGAGAGGAATCCATCAGCAACAGCCTACATTCCTGTATCACACCAGATCAGTGCTTCCTAAATGATTCTGGGTTTATTTTTACTCCATTACTCAACTTGCAGTAAAGTTGTAAAGTAAGAAAGAAAGATTTACTTCTGCATTTCTCCATGCTGGGCTGGGATTAGAAAATAAGACCATAAGACATAGGAGCAGAAATTAGGCCATTCGGCTCCGCCATTCAATCATGGCTGATAGGTTTCTCAACCCCATTCTCCCACCTCCTCCCCGTAACCTTTGATCCCCTTACCAATCAAGAACCTATCTATCTCGCTCTTAAATACACTCAATGACCTGGCCTCCACATCCTTCTGTGGCAATGAATTCCATAGATTCACCACTCTCTGGCTAAAGAAGTTTTGGGTCTCTCGTTGAATTAAGGGATATGAGGAGGGGGTGGGAAATGGGGTTAAAGCCCAAGGTCAGACACAATGGGACATCTGGACTATTCCTGCTCTGACTGCTGGTGTTTTTCTGTTCTTGAACATGCCGGTTTACTGTAATATGGTAGGCGGGCGAGTGCTGAAATCGGCAGTCTACCTACCATTTTAAAACAATCATTAACGGGCAATTCAACTTATCAACAAACCAATTGACCCGAATCATCTCTGCCCACAACATAATGTGGCTGGTGTGGGCAGGTGGGCGAGAGTGGGCGTCCGCTTTTGCAACACCTGAGGTGACAAAGCAGGAAGGAAGGGGGGGCACCTCTTTTTGGGGGGGTGCCCTGTGCCCATCAGGGGCACCCCCCCCCACCCCCCCCAAGATGATACACCGCACTTTGTCCCTCCCCCACCTGCTCACCACCATCCCCCACCCCAAGGTGCTCAATCCCTCCCCACCCAAAATCTTTACCTGAGTCTGGGATCCACTGCCCTTCTTCCCGGGGCCTGCTGGCAGTGTTGGCAGTGCCCACTACTGATTCCTAGCACTGTTGGGGCTGCTAGAAATGCCAGCTAACCTCAAGGGCAGGTCCTGCGCTGAGGTGGGTAGAGCCCCAGGCTGAGACGGGCGGAGCCCCAGGCTTAGGTGGGCGGAGCCCCAGGCTGAGGTGGGCGGAGCCCCATGCTGAGGTGGGCGGAGTCACAGGCTGAGTTTGTTAAAGGCGCCCACGCCACATTACTGTGTGGGGTGGCATTTTTTTAAAAGTTGGTCGGTTCACATGCAGCGAATTCCTCGTCTGGCCAGTAATGCGTCATCGATAACTCTGCTCTCTTGGGTCTTCGGTGACTGCTTTAGGGAACTGGGGAGGAATTTCCTCATGTTTGATGAAATTGACAAAGGTTTCTCCCCTCCCCACGGTGGAGTTAGGAGGATAAGGTGTGGGAGGGTCAATATGTGAGGTCACACTATCTAAGGGAAGAGTCTGGGCAGTCTTTCCTGTTGCCTTTTTCTAAATCTAGCTAATCTTGAAAGTAGTTGGTGCTGATACTGATAGGATGGATTGACTGGGAACTCCATGCCCAACACTGGTAGCCAAGAGGCAGCCATGACTCAGTGAGTAGCAGCCTCTCCCTCAGCTCTGAGTCAGCAGGTTTTTGAATCAAGTCCCATTTCATAGACTTGAGCACATAACCTAGTTTGATGTGTCAGTGTGGTACTGAGGCAATGCTGCACTGTCAGAGGCGCCGTATGACATTAAATTCAGGCCCCACCTACCTTTTCATGTGGATATAAAGGATCAGGGGGCACTATTCCAATGGAAAGCAGGTGCGTTCTCCCCTGAAGTTTGGCTAATATTTATTCTTCAAATAACATCACAAAAATAGATTATCCAGGCATTATCTCGTTGTTGCTTGTGGGATCCTGCTGTGCGCAAATTGGCTGCTGTGTTTCCTACATTACGATGATGACTGCATTTCAACAATGCTTCAGTGGCTATGTACACTTAGGGACATTCAGAGGTCACCAAAGGCGCTATAGAAATGCAAGTCTTTCTTTGATACACCTCACCTCCAACAGCACAAAATTCATCAAAAAGTTCATTTTGAAACTGAGCGAGAGTTGCTTGTTGAATTTTTACCAGCTGGAGATTATTTTGGGAACCGTATTAAATCGATGTGTTAAAACATTAAGGTAGGAAGTTATCTGGTTTGAAAGCTTCAACTCAATGCAGCCAGAGAAAACTGTCAATTAACACCGGAGAATGCCAGATGTCTCATGTCTTGTGTAATTTTCTTAAATATATGACTGATTTTCTGTAACTGTTTCAACACCTCTGCTGTGGGTGATAAATTTCACACCTTGTGTGTTATTCAAGGCAATCAATCCTTTATCATCTGGAAGCTGTAAGAAATATTTGTCTTAATTATCATGAAATGTATTAATAGAATTTACTGATAATGTTGTTGCCTTAACATATTGAAGCATCTCAAAGCATTCGCACAATGAGTTATGTTTTGAACTGCAGTGGAGCTGCTGTGAAAGCAGTCACAGCCAGTCTAGAATTGCTGGAGTAAGAAATGTTGGTTAAAACTCCAGGAGAACTCCTTTGTCTTCTTCAAGTAGAATCACAGAATGGTAACAGCACTGAAGGCGGCCATTGTCTGCTCTCTGCAAGAGCGATCTAGCTAGTCCCAGACCCCAGCACTCTTCTCTCCTTCTAATTCTCTCTCTTCAGGTGTTTAGTTAATTCTCTTTTGAAAGCCATGGTTGAATCTGCCTCCACCCTCTCAGGCGATGCATTCCAGATCCTAACCACTCACTGCATAAGAAGGTTCTTGCTCTTGTCACCTTTGTTTCTTTTACGAATTAACCGAAATCGATGTGCTCTGGTTCACAACCTTTCCACCAATGGGAGCAATTTCTCCCTATCTACTCTGCTTAGACCTTTCCTGGTTTTGAACATCTCCATCAAGTCTCCAACTTGCCCCTCACGAAGGAGAACAACCCCAGCTTCTCCAATCTATCCAGGTAACTGAAGTTTCTCACTCCCCAAACCATTCTCATGGTGCCCTACGACCTCTTGATGTTCTGTTAACCTTTTGATCTGAATAATGGCCAGAATAGTACTGCAAGTAAGAACTTAACAATAGATGAAAAGTTTAAGCATAGGGCAAGAAAGTAGAGTTGATGCCTGAGATTGGGCATGATCTTATTGAATGGAGCAGGATCAAAGGGCCGAATGGTCTCCACCTGCTCCTATTTCTAATGATCTTGTATTATGTAAAGAAAGATCAAGTTCCATTTAGTCCACCTTCAACCATCCTGAGGTAGTCACATGATGGGATACTGGAGCTGCCAATGAATTATAACAAGCAACAAGCTTGGTTGTGGTTGTTGGAGGTCAGTCATCTCAGCTCCAGGACATCACTGCAGGAGTTCCTCAGGGTAGTGTCCTTGGCCCAACCATCTTCAGCTGTTTCATCAATGACTTTCCTTCCATCATAAGGTCAGAAGTGGTGATGTTCGCTGATGATTGCACAATGTTCAGCACCATTCGCGACTCCTCAGATACTGAAGCAGCCCATGTCCAAATGCAGCAAGGCCTGGACAATATCCAGGCTTGGGCTGACAAGTGGCAAGTAACATTCACGCTACACAAGTGCCAGGCAATGACCATCTCCAACAAGAGAGAATCCAACCACCGGCCCTTGACATACAATGACATTACCTTCACTGAATCCCCCACTATCAACATCCTAGGGGTAACCATTGACCAGAAACTGAACTGGACTAGCCATATAAATGCTGTGGCTACAAGAGCAGGTCAGATGTTGGGAATCCTGCAGCAATCACCTCCTGACTCCCCAAACCTGTCCACCATCTACAAGGCACAAGTCAGGAGTGTGATGGAATACTCCCCACTTGCCTGGATGAGTGCAGCTCCCACAACACTCAGGAAGCTGGACACCATCCAGGAGAAAGCAGCCCACTTGATTGGCACCACATCCACAAACTCCCTCCACCGCCGACGCACAGTGGCAGCAGAGTGTGTACCATCTACAAGATGCACTGCAGGAATTCACCAAGGCTCCATAGACAGCAGCTTCCAAACCCACGACCACTACCATCTAGAAGGACAAGGGCAGCAGATAGATGGGAACACCACTACCTGGAAGTTCCCCACCAAGTCACTCACCATCCTGACTTGGAAATATATCGGCCGTTCCTTCACTGTCACTGGGTCAAAATCCTGGAACTCCCTCCCTAACAGCACTGTGGGTGTACCTACACCACATGGACTGCAGCAGTTCAAGAAGGCAGCTCACCACCACTTTCTCAAGGAGAATTAGGGATGGGCAATAAATGCTGGCCCAGCCAGCGAAGCCCACAGCCCGTGAATGAATAAAAAAACACTTTACTCTGAATTTTACAGTTATGGTTTTTTCCCATTATTAAAGAAGTTTAAACTGAAATCCAAAAAGAAAACTTTGCTGATTACTGGAGTTAATTAATATTAATTCGCCCTCAACAGACCCAGAGCTGAGGGAAGGAAAGCTCATAATGGTGAGGAGCTTTGGGAATCATGGTTCCAAAATCATTGTCTCTCCCAAACACGCTACAGAGTCATATCCCGAAAATCTTATGAACCTTGAGCTATGACCCTGTTGGGTGTCTGAACCCAAAAGAATCCAACCAATCATCATTTTGGACCCTAAACAGTGTCTCGATCCTCCCCAGTAGCTCGCTTTGAAACCCAAGCTCTAGAATGGCAAACTGATGGATACTCCACCTGTACGTTTACAGATACTGGGGTAAGTGGTGATCCTAGTGAAGATTCAAGCCTGATTTTCTGCCAGTACAATTTTCCATCCATCTGCTAATTTGAATCTTTCATTAACTTTAAACTAACATAATTCTGACTTGGGGGTAACTGTGCTCCCATCTGATTCAAGCTGGTACAATAATATAATGTCATAAGTTTTATTGGTCCAGAACTTGTCAATTTAGAGTTTCTAGGTAGGTCAGGTGGTGAGTGCATGAAGCACAAACACCAGGAAGGTTCCAAGTTTAATTCCAGGATCTGCAAAGTTAGAAACAGAAACACGATTTGCTTCAGTCCATCCCACAAACTTGAGCTCATCCAGAACTCTGCTGCCCGTGTCCTAACTTGCACAATGTTGCTTATACCATCACCCCTGTCTTCATTGATCTGCATTGGCTCCAGCAAAACCTCAATTATAAAATCCTCATTCTTGTTTTCAAATCCCTTCATGGCCTCATCCCTCCCACCCTTGTAATCTTCTCCAGCCCGATAACCCTCGGAGATCCCGGCGTTCCTCCAATTCTGGCCTCTTAAACGTCTCCAATTTTAATTGCTCTGCTATTGGCGGCTGCACCCTCAGCAGCTTGGTCCCTGAGCTCATTAAATCCCTCCCTGGAGCTCTCCGCCTATCCTCCCTCCTTTACAATGCTCCTATCTCTTTGACCAAGCATTTAGTCACGTGTCCTAATACTGCTTTATGTGCCTCAACTAAAGATTATGCTCGGGTCTTATTCCACTGGCCCAGTCACTCTCCAACAGTCCACCCAATTGGCCATTCTTCTAGTGTGACCATCCACCATCGTGCTGTCTCTCCCCACACCTCCCCCGGTCAAAATGCAATAATCTATATAAATAGAAAAATGGTTTTGAAGGAAATATTAATTGCTGTATAATTCAATTAAAGAATAATAAATAAGATTATTTTTCCAAATTTACGCGTCAATGAATCAGACTTGATGATTACTTTCATGTCTCCTCTCAGGAATGTAACCTTGCTTTAAATTGGGGCTGCCTGATATTTTATAAATAATTAATTGGCTGGTCCACACTGTGCAATACTCAGCACTAACTGTTCCTGATAGTTGTGAAGATAATAAGAATTTAATTACAAAATCTGCACAAAAAAATGTTTAGCCGGCAGCCAGGGAATTGAAGCTAATTTTCCTATTTTTATTAAATCGGTGCTTTGGAATTGTGAGTCCTGACTCCAAGTCACCGCTGTCATTGATCTCTCGAAATTTTCCTTCGTGTATGCGGCCGGTTTATTTCAGTGCACGGTATCTTTAATTATTTTGCGTGGGCACACACAGGCGGCATCTTAAAGGGGGCAGCGTGTGAGCAGCCTGTACAATACCTTGACAACCACTGCATCCATCACCCATAACAATGTGGGATTCCCCCACCCCAGTTACAGAGTTTAGCTGGCCTCCAGGGAGTCTTTTGCATGAGACGTTAAACCGAGGCCCCAACTGCCCTCTCCACTAGTTGTAAAAGATCCCACGTCACTATTCCGAAGGTGTTCTGACCAATATTCATCCCTCAATCAACATCGCTATAAAACAGATTATCTGGTCATTGCTGACAGAGCTTGCTGTGTGCAAATTGCTAACCCTAACCGTACATTACAACAGTTATTACAATTCAAAAGCACTTCATTGGCTGTTAAGAGCTTGTGAACCAAGGCTATGAAAGGTGCTATATAAATGTAAGTCTTTCTTCATTCCTTTCGCTTCTTCCTCCACATGGGATCAAGTGCAAAATGTTTCTAATTTGACATCATAGTCATGCAGAGTGGGAAATGGATCAATGTCACACTATAGTCAAAGACTCTCAGCTGAGGTTACAACAAATCTACGTTGACGGAGTATACATTTCATAGTGTAGAGGGAGTTTTACTCTGTATCTAACCCCGTGCTGTACCTGTCCTGGGAGTGTTTGATGGGGTCAGTGTGGAGGGAGCTTTACTCTGTATCTAACCCCGTGCTGTAGCTGTCCTGGGAGTGTTTGATGGGGACAGTGTAGAGGGAGCTTTACTCTGTATCTAACCCCGTGCTGTACCTGTCCTGGGAGTGTTTGATAGGGACAGTGTAGAGGGAGCTTTACTCTGTATCTAACCCCGTGCTGTACCTATCCTGGGAGTGTTTGACGGGGACAGTGTAGAGGGAGCTTTACTCTGTATCTAACCCCGTGCTGTACCTGTCCTGGGAGTGTTTGATGGGGACAGTGTCGAGGGAGCTTTACTCTGTATCTAACCCCGTGCTGTACCTGTCCTGGGAGTGTTTGATGGGGACAGTGTAGAGGGAGCTTTACTCTGTATCTAACCCCGTGCTGTACCTGTCCTGTGAGTGTTTGATGGGGACAGTGTAGAGGGAGCTTTACTCTGTATCTAAACCTGTGCTGTACCTGTGCTGGGAGTGTTTGATGGGGACAGTATAGAGGGAGCTTTACTCTGTATCTAACCCCGTGCTGTACCTGTCCTGGGAGTATTTGATGGGGACAGTGTAGAGGGAGCTTTACTCTGTATCTAACCACGTGCTGTACCTATCCTGGGAGTGTTTGACGGGGACGGTGCAGAGGGAGCTTTACTCTGTATCTAACCCCGTGCTGCACCTGTCCTGGGAGTGTTTGATGGGTACGGTGTAGAGGGAGCTTTACTCTGTATCTAACCCCGTGCTGTACCTGTCCTGTGAGTGTTTGATGGGGACAGTGTCGAGGGAGCTTTACTCTGTATCTAATCCTGTGCTGTACCTGTCCTGGGAGTGTTTGATGGGGACAGTGTAGAGGGAGCTTTACTCTGTATCTAACCCCGTGCTGTACCTGTCCTGGGAGTGTTTGATGGGGACAGTGTAGAGGGAGCTTTATTCTGTATCTAATCCCGTGTTGTACCTGTCCTGGGAGTGTTTGATGGGGCCGGTGTAGAGGGAGCATTACTCTGTATCTAACCCCGTGCTGTACCTGTCCTGTGAGTGTTTGATGGGGACAGTGTAGAGGGAGCTTTACTCTGTATCTAACCCGTGCTCTACCTGTCCTGGGAGTGTTTGATGGGGACAGTGTAGAGGGAGCTTTACTCTGTATCTAACCCCGTGCTGTACCTGTCCTGTGAGTGTTTGATGGGGACAGTGTAGAGGGAGCTTTACTCTGTATCTAACCCCGTGCTGTACCTGTCCTGGGAGTGTTTGATGGGGACAGTGTAGAGGGAGCTTTACTCTGTATCTAACTCCGTGCTGTACCTGTCCTGGGAGTGTTTGATGGGGACAGTGTAGAGGGAGCTTTACTCTGTATCTAACCCCGTGCTGTACCTGCCCTGGGAGTGTTTGATGGGGACAGTGTAGAGGGAGCTTTACTCTGTATCTAACCCCGTGCTGTACCTGTCCTGGGAGTGTTTGATGGGGACAGTGTAGAGGGAGCTTTACTCTGTATCTAATCCCGTGCTGTACCTGTCCTGTGAGTGTTCGATGGGGACAGTGTAGAGGGAGCTTTACTCTGTATCAAACCCCGTGCTGTACCTGTCCTGGGAGTGTTCGATGGGGAAAGTGTAGAGGGAGCTTTACTCTGTATCTAACCCCGTGCTGTACCTGTCCTGGGAGTGTTTGATGGGGACAGTGTAGAGGGAGCTTTACTCTGTATCTAACCCCGTGCTGTACCTGTCCTGGGAGTGTTTGAAGGGGACGGTGTAGAGGGAGCTTTACCCTGTATCTAACCCCATGCTGTACCTACTCTGGGAGTGTTTGATGGGGACAGTGTAGAGGGAGCTTTACTCTGTATCTAACTCCGTGCTGTACCTGTCCTGGGAGTGTTTGATGGGGGCAGTGTAGAGGGTGCTTTACTCTGTATCTAACCCCGTGCTGTACCTGCCCTGGGAGTGTTTGATGGGGACGGTGTAGTGGGAGCTTTACTCTGTATCTAACCCCGTGCTGTACCTGCCCTGGGAGTGTTTGATGGGGACAGTGTAGAGGGAGCTTTACTCTGTATCTAACCCCGTGCTGCACCTGTCCTGGGAGTGTTTGATGGGGACAGTGCAGAGGGAGCTTTACTCTGAATCTAAACTTCTGCTGTACCTGTCCTGTGAGTGTTTGATGGGGACAGTGTAGAGGGAGCTTTAACCTGTATCTAACCCCGTGCTGTACCTGTCCTGGGAGTGTTTGATGGGGACAGTGTAGAGGGAGCTTTACTCTGTATATAACTCCGTGCTGTACCTGTCCTGGGAGTGTTTGATGGGGACAGTGTAGAGGGAGCTTTACTCTGTATCTAACCCCGTGCTGTACCTGCCCTGGGAGTGTTTGATGGGGACAGTGTAGAGGGAGCTTTACTCTGTATCTAACCCCGTGCTGTACCTGCCCTGGGAGTGTTTGATGGGGACAGTGTAGAGGGAGCTTTACTCTGTATCTAACCCCATGCTGTACCTGTCCTGGGAGTGTTTGATGGGGACAGTGTAGAGGGAGCTTTACTCTGAATCTAAACTTCTGCTGTACCTGCTCTGGGAGGTTTGATGGGGACAGTGTAGAGGGAGCTTTACTCTGTATCTAACCCCGTGCTGTACCTGTCCTGGGAGTGTTTGATGGGGACAGTGTAGAGGGAGCTTTACTCTGTATCTAACTCCGTGCTGTACCTGACCTGGGAGTGTTTGATGGGGACAGTGTAGAGGGAGCTTTACTCTGTATCTAACCCCGTGCTGTACCTGCCCTGGGAGTGTTTGATGGGGACAGTGTAGAGGGAGCTTTACTCTGTATCTAACCCCGTGCTGTACCTGTCCTGTGAGTGTTTGATGGGGACAGTGTAGAGGGAGCTTTACTCTGTATCTAACCCCATGCTGTACCTGTCCTGGGAGTATTTGATGGGGATAGTGTAGAGGGAGCTTTACTCTGTATCTAACCCCGTGCTGTACCTGACCTGGGAGTGTTTGACGGGGACAGTGTAGAGGGAGCTTTACTCTGTATCTAACCCCGTACTGCACCTGTCCTGGGAGTGTTTGAAGGGGACGGTGCAGAGGGAGTTTTACTCTGTATCTAACCCCGTGCTGCACCTGTCCTGGGAGTGTTTGATGGGGACGGTGTAGAGGGAGCTTTACTCTGTATCGAAGCCCGTGCTTACCTGTCCTGGGAGTGTTTGATGGGGACAGTATAGAGGGAGCTTTACTCTGTATCTAACCCCGTGCTGTACCTGTCCTGGGAGTGTTTGATGGGGACAGTGTAGAGGGAGCTTTACTCTGTATCTAACCCCGTGCTGTACCTGTCCTGGGAGTGTTTGATGGGGACAGTGTAGAGGTAGCTTTACCCTGTATCTAACCCCGTGCTGTACCTGTCCTGGTAGTGTTTGATGGGGACAGTGGAGAGGGACGCTTTACGCTGTATCTAACCCCGTGCTGTACCTGTCCTGGGAGTGTTTGATGGGGACGGTGTAGAGGGAGCTTTACTCTGTATCTAACCCCATGCTGTACCTGCTCTGGGAGTGTTTGATGGGGACAGTGTAGAGGAAGCTTTACTCTGTATCTAACCCCGTGCTGTACCTGTCCTGGGAGTGTTTGATGGGGACAGTGTAGAGGGAGTTTTACTCTGTATCTAACCCCGTGCTGTACCTGTCCTGGGAGTGTTTGATGGGGACAGTGTAGAGGGAGCTTTACTCTGTATCTAACTCCGTGCTGTACCTGTCCTGTGAGTGTTTGATGGGGACAGTGTAGAGGGAGCTTTACTCTGTATCAAACCCCGTGCTGTACCTGCCCTGGGAGTGTTTGATGGGGACAGTGTAGAGGGAGCTTTACTCTGTATCTAACCCCGTGCTGTACCTGTCCTGGGAGTGTTTGATGGGGACAGTGTAGAGGGAGCTTTACTCTGTATCTAATCCCGTGCTGTACCTGTCCTGTGAGTGTTTGATGGGGACAGTGTAGAGGGAGCTTTACTCTGTATCTAACCCCGTGCTGTACCTGTCCTGGGGGTGTTTGATGGGGACAGTGTAGAGGGAGCTTTACTCTGTATATAACTCCGTGCTGTACCTGTCCTGTGAGTGTTTGATGGGGACAGTGTAGAGGGAGCTTTACTCTGTATCTAACCCCGTGCTGTACCTGCCCTGGGAGTGTTTGATGGGGACAGTGTAGAGGGAGCTTTACTCTGTATCTAACCCCGTGCTGTACCTGCCCTGGGAGTGTTTGATGGGGACAGTGTAGAGGGAGCTTTACTCTGTATCTAACCCCTTGCTGTACCTGTCCTGTGACTGTTTGATGGGGACAGTGTAGAGGGAGCTTTACTCTGTATCAAACCCCGTGCTGTACCTGTCCTGGGAGTGTTTGATGGGGACAGTGTAGAGGGAGCTTTATTCTGTATCTAACCCCGTGCTGTACCTGTCCTGGGAGTGTTTGATGGGGACAGTGTAGAGGGAGCTTTACTCTGAATCTAAACTTCTGCTGTACCTGCTGTGGGAGGTTTGATGGGGACAGTGTAGAGGGCGCTTTACTCTGTATCTAACCCCGTGCTGTACCTGTCCTGGGAGTGTTTGATGGGGACAGTGTAGAGGGAGCTTTACTCTGTATCTAACTCCGTGCTGTACCTGACCTGGGAGTGTTTGATGGGGACAGTGTAGAGGGAGCTTTACTCTGTATCTAACCCCGTGCCATACCTGCCCTGGGAGTGTTTGATGGGGACAGTGTAGAGGGAGCTTTACTCTGTATCTAACCCCGTGCTGTACCTGTCCTGGGAGTGTTTGATGGGGACGGTGTAGAGGGAGCTTTACTCTGTATCTAACCCCATGCTGTACCTGCTCTGGGAGTGTTTGATGGGGACAGTGTAGAGGGAGATTTACTCTGTATCAAACCCCGTGCTGTACCTGTCCTGGGAGTGTTTGATGGGGACAGTATAGAGGGAGCTTTACTCTGTATCTAACCTTCTGCTGTAACTGTCCTGGGAGTGTTTGATGGGGATAGTGTAGAGGGAGCTTTACTCTGTATCTAACCCCGTGCTGTACCTGCCCTGTGAGTGTTTGATGGGGACAGTGTAGAGGGAGCTTTACTCTCTATCTAACCCTGTGCTGTACCTGTCCTGGCAGTGTTTGATGGGGACAGTGTAGAGGGAGCTTTACTCTGTATCTAACTCCGTGCTGTACCTGTCCTGGGAGTGTTTGATGGGGACAGTGTAGAGGGAGCTTTACTCTGTATCTAACCCCGTGCTGTACCTGCCCTGGGAGTGTTTGATGGGGACAGTGTAGAGGGAGCTTTACTCTGTATCTAAACCCGTGCTGTACCTGCCCTGGGAGTGTTTGTTGGGGACAGTGTAGAGGGAGCTTTACACTGCATCTAACCCCGTGCTGCACCTGTCCTGGGAGTGTTTGATGGGGACAGTGTAGAGGGAGCTTTACTCCGTATCTAACCCCGTGCTGTACCTGTCCTGGGAGTGTTTGATGGGGACAGTGTAGAGGGAGCTTTACTCTGTATCAAACCCCGTGCTGTACCTGTCCTGGGAGTGTTTGATGGGGACAGTGTAGAGGGAGCTTTGCTCTGTATCTAACCCCGTGCTGTACCTGTCCTGGCAGTGAAACTCAAGCAAGTTAATAAATCTTTCCAAAGAAATGACTAATGTTGAAGAATTTCTTCCAAAGGCACTAAAGAAACGTCACGGGTTGGACACCAGGATTGGCCGGAGAGCACAAGGAAACTACTGGCCATCCGGGATGAATTCCCTTCGGCTCAGTAGAAGCTCACAGTGAGAACTGAAAGATGATCCATGGGCAGGAATTTTACTCCTTGCGGGCGAGCGCACTCCCAACCCGATTGACTGTCAAATATTGCGAGAAGTCATTGCGCGAGCGTCCCGATGTCATCTTATGCGAGCAATCTTCAGTTTGGCGGGCAAGTGCAGGAGTCAGAGACGCGTCTGCCAACAATTAAAAGGCAACTTAAGGTCATTAAAACCTAATTGATCCAGGTTTTACTTTGTCCGCGCGATTTTGTGCTTGTTGCATGGGTTAAACAGGTAGGAGGGCAGCCCAGATTTTACAAAACCTCATCCAAGGGCAGGATAAAAAGGGTCAGCAGCATTGCCTGTGTGAATAGTGAGGAGTTTAGGAGATGGTTTGCTGCTGGTTGCTTATTTGAACTTGACAACTTCATCTCTGTTCTGAGCTTCGTTCTTAGCATTTCCAGGCTTCATTCCAGGACTCATTGGTGTCTCCAAGGTCCCCAGAGGATATTGACCGCGTGGACCCTTCCAGGTATCAGACAGCCTCCTGTTACCCTGGGAATGGGGATTGTGTCTCCGCTGGGGCACCTCCTCTGAGGAGGGAGAGAGGGGCAGAAAGGAGAGGAGGCCGGGTGTCCCAATGCAGCTTCCAGGGGAGGGACCTGTGGGAGGAGAGGCGCAGGCACAAGGAGCGCAGGGCCAGCAGGTAGTCCAAGGTGGAAGGGGCTGCAGAAGATGCCACTATCCTGCTGCCAGGATTTATAGGTGGCGATGCAGCTACCTCAATATGTCCGAGAGGCAATGCTAAAGGAGGCTCCGTCTCTCCAGGGAGACAGTGACCTCCATTTGTCAGATGATCGGCCCTGAGATCAGCTCCGACCGTGTGGGTGGACACCCCATGCCAGTGGCTCTGAAGGTCACAGTGGCCCTCAACTTCTATGCCTCCGGCTCGTTCCATGGATCAGTGGGGGATCTTTGTGGAGTCTCTCAATCAGCTGTCCACAGTTGCGTCAAACTGGTGACAGACGCTCTGTTCAGGCGGGTACTGACCTTAATTATTTACAGTACGGATGAGGCCAGCCAGGCTGAGTGAGCCAGAGGCTTCGCAGTGATTGCTGGGTTCCCCCGTGTCCAGGGTGCTATAGACTGTACACATGTGGCCATCAAGGCGCCAGCGGGTCAGCCGGGTGCCTTCGTCAACAGGAAGGGCTCCCACTCCATGAACGTGTAGATAGTGTGTGATCACAGAATGCTGATTCTACAAGTCTGTGCAAGGTACCCAGGCAGCTCCCACGACGCTTACATCCTGAGACAGTCACAGGTGCCGAGACTCTTCAGTGCTCCAGCCCGGCTGGATGGATGGCTGCTGGGTGACAAGGGCTACACCCTCAAAAGGTGGCTCATGATGCCTCTCCACCACCCAAGAACAGGCCGAGCAGGGTATAATAGGAGCCATGCCTCCACTTGGGCAGGGGTAGAGAGGACCATAGGTCTTCTGAAGATGCCTTTCTGATGCCTGTTCAGGACGAGGACTCCAATACCCCCCAGAGTGGGTGTCACTGATAGTGGTTGCATGCTGCACTCTCCACAATCTGGCACTGGCACGGGGGGGACCCACTGGAGGGAGAGGATCTTGAGGCAGCTCCACAGGCCACAGAGGATGAGCCCAGTAGTGGGTCAGAAGAGGAGCACGGTGAGGAGAACACTGAGGGTGTTGAGGCAGACCTCGGTATCCTTCAGGGAGGCAGGGACACCAGGGACGCCTTGATCCAACGCTCCTTCAGCCAGGCTGCCAAAGATCAGCTTCTACCTCACACCGGGGCTGCTGCCTCCATCCCAGATTCTGAAATGACCCTTTCATTTGAACCCAAAGTCCACTCAGTGCCTGTGCAATAAAGTTTAGGACACTCACATCCAGCATTACCTCCTGACGTACCCTGCACCAAAAAATATAAAGGTGAAGCAGACTCAGGCCATTACGACAAAAGCAAAATTTATCTCATATTGACAATCCAGAAAAATTAACATAACCTGCTCTGGTCTTCAACCCCAAAGCGGTAAACATAAACAAAACATTATACAAAAGAAGATCGTCCGTGACTAGTGCCTTTGTGCTCATAGTGACTTAAATTTGCCTTTGCAAGTGTTATGTCTTAGTGAACCCCCACTGACCCAACTGGCAGCGGCATCGGAGACAGCCCGCTCACTCTGTGTCCTGTTGGCCTTGATGACCTTGGCGGGTGTCCTCTGGCCAGTGGAGCCTGTGCTGTAGTCGCCTGGGAGGGAGTGGCCTGTGCCAATGTGAGGTTGCTCTGGACCTCCCTGCTAACCATTGATGGATGGGCACCAAGCTGGGATACTGAGTGCCTCAATCATCTCCCACACTGGCACTGACCAGCCGAGGTCTGAGCGCATTCCCAGGAAGCCCTTATTCTGTTCCTGGAGCTGCCTCTGAATGAGGGTCACCACTCTCTCAATGGAGAAGGCAGTGCACTCGGCCATGAGGGTCAAAGCAGTGCTGATGCTCTGCATGGACTCCTCCATAACGGAGACCATGGCACCCAGACCCTCAAGTATCTCCACCAAACCCTCCCACACATCCCGCTGGACATCCAGCATTTGCCGCCTCATGGATGACTCCAGAGGCTCATCATCAGCCTTTGACTGAGCATCGTCCTGGTCTCCAGCAGCCCTCCGACTGCCGGCATCCTGGGCACTCTCTGCCTCTGTCTGCACCTCAAGCGAGTGTGAAGTGCCCTCACCGCTGTGCACCAACATTCTAGCCAATGATCTAATGGCTACCAAGGTGCTGGTATCTGCGCTGGTGCTTGGTTCAGAGAGCGGGTATGATACAGGTGCATGTGAAGCCCGGCTGTCCTCTGGCATCAGGGGTGGCCCTTCAGGGTCCTGCAATTGAGTTCGTACTAGCGACTCTAAGGGAGAAGAAGGACATGTCATTAGTTAAAGTCATCACACTGTCACTGTGCATGCCAGGCACCCTGGTGAGACAGTGGAGATCTGTATCATGGTGCCATCGTCTTTCAATGATCAGTGGGGACTCCAGTTTTGAGGCTCCCATCAATGATGAGACTACACAAGAATGTTTGCACCATCTGAAACTCTCACCTCTGGGAACTGCACTCTGACCTCCGTCTGACACCCCAGCCTCTCCACGACTGGCTGACCCAGGTGGGTGCCGCCTCTCCAGGACCGAGGTGTCCTGCTCGAATCTGGATAGGATTAGGAGGTTTGGGGGGGGCCTCTGCCTGTCTGTGACCTCTCAATGTTGTTGTGGGTCATCTTCTCCTGAAAGGATAGAGGAGCATTGATGAGTCCACTCTCTACCTGCAGCGCCATTGCAGCCTGGCCAACCCCAGCTGAGGAACACCTCGCAGGGCACATCCGAATCGTGGCCCTCGACCCGCCAGACACTCAGGCCAAGCAGCCAGGGCTCACCCCCTTGGCCAGCTCCGATGTCAGTGACAGTTGGCACACAGGCTCTAACACCCCTGAGCTCCATGGGGGGGAGGGCCAGCCCTTAACACTTCCCCACACTGACCCACGCCAACACGGTGCTCACCCTTGCCGAGTGCAGCAGGTTGTTAAACCTTTTGCGACTCTGCACCCACGGGCGCCGCACACAACATTGTGGCTGCTGCCCAGCACTGCCCCCTCCTCCCAAGCTCAGGTGCAGTGGCCTCCCTCCTTCCATCTCTGGGGATGAGGGTGTCCCTCCCTGGCAGCCGCCTCCTCCAGGAGGACCGCGAGGCACTCGTCCAAAAACCGGGGGGGTGGGGAGGGTGCTGAGTGCCCGTCTGACCTGCCCTCCCGCCTGGCGTCTGCCCTCCCGCCTGGCGTCTGCCCTCCCGCCTGGCATCTGCCCTCCCGCCTGGCGTCTGCCCTCCCGCCCGGCATCTGCCCTCCCGCCTGGCGTCTGCCCTCCCGCCTGGCGTCTGCCCTCCCGTCTGGTGTCTCCAGCTTCACTTGAGGCCATAGCTTCCGTGTTCACAACGCCACAAATATGTTCTTCCCTCAAGGAGCTGCCGGTGCCGATTTTAAACTGCCCACCGGGTCGCCATGGGACCCAGCGGCCAACAGGCCCCCTCCCCCTCCCCCACCCCCTCCCCTGCCCTCACCCCCCCCGCCCTCACCCCCACCCTCGCCCTCGACCCTCGCCCTCGCCCCCCTCCCCCGCCCTCACCCCCACCCTCGCCTTCGCCCCCTCCCTCACCCTCGCCCTAGCTCCCCACCCTCGCCCTCGCCCCCCCTCGCCCTCACCCCCACCCTCACCCTCACCCCCACCCTCGCCCCCCTCCCCCGCCCCTTCCCAACCGTTGGGGAGACACATTTCACGCTGGGCGGGCTTTAATTGACCAGCCAGTGTGAAATCTCGGGCGGGGGCCAATCACAGGCCAGGGCCCGTTTCCCACCCGGCCGCGGACCCGCCGATCGCGCCTGCCCACCAAGGGTCAAATCCAGGCCATGGTGGTATTTTAAATAGTATTCTGTCGCGCTACCTGGTAACTGGCTCATCAGAACGGCCAATCATTTGGGGATTTCCTCAGTTTGCGACACTGAGATTAACAAGGGCTGAATAACTTTATCAGGTCAAAGTTTCTTACTGATTATTGAAAGGGACTTTATTCATCGTTTTATGACATTTCAAGGCACAGTTGAACATAAGACCAAGGGCAGAATCGTCCCAGATTTGCACCAAGTGCAGTAGCGGGCGGGAAAAAGGACATTTTACCCGCTGGCCGCATTGGCAGCTTCTCCCACCATATCGTCCCAAACCCGCTGCATTAATTAGGCAGCCACAGGAAACATGCCGTCTCGCTGGCGATCTGCCTCTGAATTGCCCACCACGCCGATACATCACCATTTCTTCACTCTGGGTGCCATATCTAAACTGCAGCAATGCGCATAGTTCTCAATGTTTGCAGCCCAGGACTGCTCCAATGATAACATGGTCCTGAAAGCCAAGAAGAGTTCAGTGACCCATCACTGGAATGCCTTTCGGAGGCCCCACCGTGATGTCCTCCAGCCCCGCTCTGGCCGCAGGAGGTCCAGCAATCTCACCACTCTGGCTTGGGAGGCGGTGGCAGTGGTGATCAGTACCAATGCTGCACAGAAGAGGTTGACCATCCAATGCAGAAGGAGGATGAATGATCTCATCTGTGCTGCCAGGGTAAGGCAACCATCTCATCACTCTAAACTCACACACCCAAACCCAACACACATTCACTGGCATCTCACTCACTGCCAGCTCAAAGGACATCACCTCTCACTCTCTCACACACACCCTCACATCTCCATCTGGCCTCATCTCCTCTGGAGACTGCCTCCTCAGCCCTCACCATCTTGAGGCCACTTGCACAGATCAACGTGTGCCCCCCACACACACCCTGAAGTACCCCCCATCGCCAGTACACCCCTCCCCAGGTAAACACTAGCTCTGCAGACATTGAAAAGCTACCCCCGCCTTACAGCTGGTCTGGTAGGTAAAGACCTGCCCATGAGCCCCCCTAAAAGTGATGTGGTGCTGCCTACGAAGTCTGGCGCTGAGACTGTGAGAGCTGCCTGAAGCGAGGTAGACAAACAAACCTCAAAGTCCTGAGCAAAGTGCAGCTCACCAGGTGCACGTTGCTTATGTACAGTTGTGAAACACGTTGGCGTGCAATCCCACTGACATTCCCGGATAATCCAGTGTGGTGGGATGTTTCCAGTGAGCTGGGTTTATAACGATTTGTTGATGTATTACAATGTCGTGCCCGATGGCTGATGGCAGAAAACAAGCCTCGCCCATTGATGGGCAGAGTGGACGATTGCAAATTGGTTTCACAACATCGTGAAACTGATTTCTGACCTTCCTGTTGTATTGTCCGCTCACACCCGCCATGATGCCCGACACCAGTGGGCACAGAAAATTCCGCTCCAAAATGTGAGATATCGGAGAGGAATCAAACAGGGGGAAGGCGAGGTCAGAAATTACATAACCTTCAGTGAGAGCTGTGATGTGAGGGCACAGAAACCAAACATCAGGCAAACACCAGCACCTCCTCGAACCTCATTGCAATGAGCCTGTTTTATTGGTTCATTCATCAAAGGTGGAGACACATCTTTCCAATCTGTGGGCAGTTTGATTTGGCAAACATGAGCCTTTAAACTGGATCAACTCCTCCCTGTGATAAAATTGATGAGTCAATGAGAATCTGCCCTTTGCAATCTCTGGGGTTTTGACAGAATTCAACAGCACACCATAAATACTTAAGCAGCTTATTACGTAAATGACTATCTCAGTAGTTTCCAAGTTGGGTGGGATATCGAGCAGGGATCCTTCAGTAAGATATGCGATGTTCAGAGGGTCTAATCTCAGACGTGTGAATGGTGAGGGATCACCTCTGTCAGCCAGTTTGACAAGGTAAGCATTTTCTGGTTTCAGTCTGACAGGCCGGCACTAATAAGGCAACCGTGTGACGTTTATTTCTCCCTCCGTTTGTTCGCTCTCCCCTGTCTTTGAAATATTCATGAAGACAGTTCTTGCTCTGTATAATTTCCATGGTTATGAGACAGGAGAGCAGATCCTCAGCACGAGTGGCCCAGTGCTCAGGGTTAATCAGATTGTTCAACCTGAGCTTCAAGTGCTATTGTCAGAAACTTCATTTCTGCTTTATTCCTCCTCAGAAATGTTCAGTGGTTGACTTTGAAGGGGTTATTTTTCTTTGATTTATTCCTTCTTTCTTTTGATTTATTTTAACAACCCTCTGCTGGCCTCCAGTATAATTCAGTTGAGCATCAGCAGACTGGGGTCCCCGCTCTCCTCCAATCCTGGCCTGCCGCACATCCCTGATTTTAATCACCCTGCCATTGATGCTCTTCCTGCAGTTGCCTACATCCCATGCTCCAGAATTCTCCCCTAAACCTCTCCACCTCTCTTGTTCCGATCCCAGCTGATGTTAATACTGGACGAGTCCGATCCCAGAGTGAAACCTGGCTTGATAGAACCTAACTTTTATTTTCTTTTTAGAAACCATGGAGGTAAGTTACTGAGCAAATTCACAGGTACCTGCTGAAGAACTTTTAACACAAAGGATCATATTGAATGGTCAAATTGAATGGTCATATTGACTGGTGGATCAGGCTCAAAGCCCCGAATGACCTACTCCTGCTCCTATTTTCTATTTTCTATAAAACATTTATTAAACAAGAAATATGAACTATAGAGCACTAGACAAAAAGGTTGGAAAGATCTCGATACAAACACGAGAAAATTATTCAAATATTCATTATTCCTTCACCCCAGCTAACGCTTTACAAATATATACAAATTCAGGAAGATAAAACAATTTACCATATCGATCTTGTACTCTAATATTCAGAGTAAGCGTGTGGTACATGTGAACCAACTGGTGAACTATGGTCAGACACACCACACTCCAAAGTAAATGACACATGCGACCAAAGCAGATTCCATGGACTTCTCAACGACTCACCCAGACGCTTGTCACACCATGAGCCAACCGGTCTCACTGAAACTCTGTCTTTCTCACGAGGGTTTCCAATCTCCACATTCACAGAACTCACCTTGGAATCTCCAAATGTCACTCCCACTCGGACAGCTTCAACAAAGATCCACCTCCAGGGTTTCAATCTCACCTTCTGAGATTCCTGTCCCCTGGATCTCTGCTTACACTCAAGCTTCACCTTCAAGCACAATTTCAGATTTTCGGCCCTGCCAAAGAGAACACCGCTGCTCCAAAAGGCCTGCAGTAAGGAGTCACCAACCTTCGGCTGCCTCCTCAGATCTTCCAGGCTTCTCTCCAGCCCACTTTGCTTCAAGCCTGCTCCTTGCAGCTCTCTCTTTAATTCGGAACATATTGCTCTGCTCCTTTTTCTCAACTTTACCTAACAGGATCTGTTTCTGATCTCTGTCCTTATCCCTTACCTGAGACTTTCTTCAACAACCTCTTTCTGTTCCACTCCCTTGTTTGGGACCTTCTTTTTGGTTTGGGATCTTCTCCCAGTCCCCCTCCCCGTGTGCTGCTCACTGGGACACCTTCTCTGCAATGGCACTTCTCTCCAGGTCACCTGCCCAGCAGCTTCGCGCTGTTTCGCTTTCCTTTTGTTTTGCACATGTGCACAAGACCTGTTCCCAGCCTGAAGACAAGAAAAAACACGAACAGCGCAAGCGTGCAACCAACTAACTGCGCTTGTGCGGCCATCTCCGGGCCAGCGCATACGCAGGTTTCCCGAGGCCCATGTGGAACTGTAGTTCCCAAACTCCAAGGTTAGCATTCAAGTTTTGCAACACACTCTCTCTCCCTCTCTCTCTCTCTCCCTCTCCCTCTCTCTCTCTGTTAGTCGCTTTGCAGTGACTGAGTCAGAAGGTTGTGGGTTCAAGCCCCACCCCAGAGACCCGAGGACAAAAGTCTGGGCTGACTCTCCAGTGCAGTCATGAAGAGGTGCTGCATTGTCAGAGGTGCTGCCTTCCAAACCAAGGCCGGTCTGTCCTCTCAGTTGAACATAAAAGATCCCACAGCCACTATTTTGAAGAAGTGGAGGGGAGTTGATCCCAGTGCCCTGGCCAATATTTATCCCTCAACCAACATCACCAAAAATGTTGTTATAACATTTCTGTTTGTGGGAGCTCGCGGTCTGCACATTGGCTGTTACATTTCCTACTGTCATTCATTGGCTGTGAAGCACTTTGAGACATCCTGAGGTTGGGAAAGGGGCTATATAAATGTATATAAATGGAAATCTTTCTTTTGTTCTCTCGCTCCTTAAGACACTTCTTAAAACCGATCTCTTTGACCAAGCTTCTGATCACCTGTCCCCACCAACGTGGTAAAGTTTCAAATATATTTCCCAGGGGCAGAATTTTGCCCTCGTCGGGTGGTCTCGGTGACGGCAGGTGGGAGCAGTCAGGAAGCTGAACGCTGCCCGCGTTTGGGGCCGGACCACAATTTCACGCTGGTGCGTGGTGGGGGGGAGGAGGGTGAGCATGCAACTTGGCGCAGGCACACTGATGCGCACTCGAAAAGCTCCCTGAGGCACAGAGCTGCCTCAGGGAGATCAGCAGCTTAGGAATGAAAAATAAACCATTTTAAATTGTTAAAAAAAACGTGTCCCCCTCACGTGATCCTGTTACATGAGCAGGAACATGTTAGGAATTAGCATGAAAGTTTTCAATTCTTTTTAATGACGGATTGAAACCTCATCCTTACCGTGGATGAGGTTTCGCAAAATATGCAAAGGCCGCTTGGCCTTTTCGCCCGCCTGCTACCCGTAAGGCTGGACTGGCAGAGAAAAGTTTCAATCAATTGGGTTGTTAACAGGCTTTTTAATTGTCGGCAGACGCGCTGCTGACTCCTGCGCGCGCTCCTGCTAACCGAAATACCGCGCAAGTGCGCGATCACACCAGGATGCTCACCCAATGTCATCGTGCGCCATTTTACACTCATTAGGAACGTTGTTAAGGTCTTGGAGAGGGTACGGAGAAGATTTACTGGAATGGGACCGGGATACAGAACCTCAGTTCATGTGGAGAGACTGGAGAAGCTGGGATTGTTCTCCTTGGAGCAGAGAAGGTTAAGAGCAGATTTAATCGAGGTGTTCAAATCATGAACGGGTATTGACAAAGTAAACAAGGAGATGTTGTTTCCACTGGCAGGGGTGGGGTCAGTCACCAGAGAACACAGAGTTAAGGTAATTGGCAAAAGAACCAGAGGGGGGGATGAGGAGAAATGTTTTTATGCAGCAAGTTGTAACCTGCAATGCGCTGTCTGAAAGACCAGGGGGAAGTGGGACAAATTGAATAGCTGTAAAAAGAGCCAGCATTGGCATGATGGGCTGAATGGCCCCCTCCTGTTCTCTGTGATTCTCCTCTCCCTCTCAGACACATTACATTCCTGAGATGATTACCTTACATCCTGCCCCTCTACCCCCATTCCCCAGTCCCTCTCTTTCCTGTTCATGTCCTTTCCAGTTCCCCTTAACCAATCACCTGTTGGCATTGATGTGTCTCAGCCTTTGACCCCTGTTCACTGGTCAGCTGCCCAGTGAGAACACTGGTTGAACTCAGCTCATTGGCCCAATAATAATGGGGCCCCAGAGCCGAATATCAGGTGCACATCAGGCCGAGGGATGGATTTGGTTACCCAGGCCCCGGTTCAGGTTATCGGCCGTTGTATCTTAAAGGGGAACAGCAAACTTCTTTCATCCTCACACCAGCTGTGCAATTTCCCAGTAAATCTCACCCTCACTGCCTCGTGCACTCTGCTCCTAGCGAAAGCTGATTACCTCCCTCGACACAGAGGGAGTGCTGCACTGTCAGAGGGTCAGTACTGAGGGAGTGCTGCACTGTCAGAGGGTCAGTACTGAGGGAGTGCTGCACTGTCAGAGGGTCAGTACTGAGGGAGTGCTGCACTGTCAGAGGGTCAGTACTGAGGGAGTGCTGCACTGTCAGAGGGTCAGTACTGAGGGAGTGCTGCACTGTCAGAGGGTCAGTACTGAGGGAGTGCTGCACTGTCAGAGGGTCAGTACTGAGGGAGTGCTGCACTGTCAGAGGGTCAGTACTGAGGGGGTGCTGCACTGTCAGAGGGTCAGTACTGAGGGAGTGCTGCACTGTCAGAGGGTCAGTACTGAGGGAGTGCTGCACTGTCAGAGGGTCAGTACTGAGGGAGTGCTGCACTGTCAGAGGGTCAGTACTGAGGCAGTGCTGCACTGTCAGAGGGTCAGTACTGAGGGAGTGCTGCACTGTCAGAGGGTCAGTACTGAGGGAGTGCTGCACTGTCAGAGGGGCAGTACTGAGGGAGTGCTGCACTGTCAGAGGGTCAGTACTGAGGGAGTGCTGCACTGTCAGAGGGTCAGTACTGAGGGAGTGCTGCACTGTCAGAGGGTCAGTACTGAGGGAGTGCTGCACTGTCAGAGGGTCAGTACTGAGGGAGTGCTGCACTGTCAGAGGGTCAGTACTGAGGGAGTGCTGCACTGTCAGAGGGTCAGTACTGAGGGAGTGCTGCACTGTCAGAGGGTCAGTACTGAGGGAGTGCTGCACTGTCAGAGGGTCAGTACTGAGGGAGTGCTGCACTGTCAGAGGGTCAGTACTGAGGGAGTGCTGCACTGTCAGAGGGTCAGTACTGAGGGAGTGCTGCACTGTCAGAGGGTCAGTACTGAGGGAGTGCTGCACTGTCAGAGGGTCAGTACTGAGGGAGTGCTGCACTGTCAGAGGGTCAGTACTGAGGGAGTGCTGCACTGTCAGAGGGTCAGTACTGAGGGAGTGCTGCACTGTCAGAGGGTCAGTACTGAGGGAGTGCTGCACTGTCAGAGGGTCAGTACTGAGGGAGTGCTGCACTGTCAGAGGGTCAGTACTGAGGGAGTGCTGCACTGTCAGAGGGTCAGTACTGAGGGAGTGCTGCACTGTCAGAGGGTCAGTACTGAGGGAGTGCTGCACTGTCAGAGGGTCAGTACTGAGGGAGTGCTGCACTGTCAGAGGGTCAGTACTGAGGGAGTGCTGCACTGTCAGAGGGTCAGTACTGAGGGAGTGCTGCACTGTCAGAGGGTCAGTACTGAGGGAGTGCTGCACTGTCAGAGGGTCAGTACTGAGGGAGTGCTGCACTGTCAGAGGGTCAGTACTGAGGGAGTGCTGCACTGTCAGAGGGTCAGTACTGAGGGAGTGCTGCACTGTCAGAGGGTCAGTACTGAGGGAGTGCTGCACTGTCAGAGGGTCAGTACTGAGGGAGTGCTGCACTGTCAGAGGGTCAGTACTGAGGGAGTGCTGCACTGTCAGAGGGTCAGTACTGAGGGAGTGCTGCACTGTCAGAGGGTCAGTACTGAGGGAGTGCTGCACTGTCAGAGGGTCAGTACTGAGGGAGTGCTGCACTGTCAGAGGGTCAGTACTGAGGGAGTGCTGCACTGTCAGAGGGTCAGTACTGAGGGAGTGCTGCACTGTCAGAGGGTCAGTACTGAGGGAGTGCTGCACTGTCAGAGGGTCAGTACTGAGGGAGTGCTGCACTGTCAGAGGGTCAGTACTGAGGGAGTGCTGCACTGTCAGAGGGTCAGTACTGAGGGAGTGCTGCACTGTCAGAGTGCCTGAAGATCCCCGGCACATATTCACTGTAAATTGCAAGCACAGGGCAGATTTACTTTTCAGCTCTCACTTGTAGCTCTTTCCCATATTCTGTGCAAAGTTTGATAGAAACGGCAGCAAAGGAGAACGAGAAGGTTGTGTGGAGAGCAGGCGGGCAGAAGGGAATGCCAGACCAAGGGGGGGAGATAACAGAACCGCAATTATAGATAAACTATACTCCCTCAACCCTATTTTTTAAATATTGACCAGGACAATAGGGAGAACTGCCCTGCTCTTTTTGAAAATAATGCTATGGAATCTTTTACTTCCATCTGAGAGGTCAGGCAGCGGTTTATTTTAACATCTCATCCAAAAGACTGCTCTTCTGACAGTGCAGCACTCCCTCAGTACTGACCCTCTGACAGTGCAGCACTCCCTCAGTACTGACCCTCTGACAGTGCAGCACTCCCTCAGTACTGACCCTCTGACAGTGCAGCACTCCCTCAGTACTGACCCTCTGACAGTGCAGCACTCCCTCAGTACTGACCCTCTGACAGTGCCACACTCCCTCAGTACTGACCCTCTGACAGTGCAGCACTCCCTCAGTACTGACCCTCTGACAGTGCAGCGCTCCCTCAGTACTGCCCCTCTGACAGTGCAGCACTCCCTCAGTACTGACCCTCTGACAGTGCAGCACTCCCTCAGTACTGACCCTCTGACAGTGCAGCACTGCCTCAGTACTGACCCTCTGACAGTGCAGCACTCCCTCAGTACTGACCCTCTGACAGTGCAGCACTCCCTCAGTACTGACCCTCTGACAGTGCGGCACTCCCTCAGTACTGACCCTCTGACAGTGCAGCACTCCCTCAGTACTGACCCTCTGACAGTGCAGCACTCCCTCAGTACTGACCCTCTGACAGTGCAGCACTCCCTCAGTACTGACCCTCTGACAGTGCAGCACTCCCTCAGTACTGACCCTCCGACAGTGCAGCACTCCCTCAGTACTGACCCTCTGACAGTGCGGCACTCCCTCAGTACTGACCCTCTGACAGTGCGGCACTCCCTCAGTACTGACCCTCTGACAGTGCAGCACTCCCTCAGTACTGACCCTCTGACAGTGCAGCACTCCCTGAGTACTGACCCTCCGACAGTGCAGCACTCCCTCAGTACTGACCCTCTGACAGTGCAGCACTCCCTCAGTACTGACCCTCTGACAGTGCAGCACTCCCTCAGTACTGACCCTCCAACAGTCCTATACCCTGTTTAAATTCTAAAGTGCCTGAAGTGACAGACGAAGTATTGTGAATAATGATTTATTAACAGATATTCAACAGTCAGATTTTAATTATGACGATCCTATGGTGAACCTATGGAATGGTTTTATGTCGTCCCTTGCAATCACTATCGATTAGTACTGACAGGAGCTCTGGAATATTGATGAGACAGTTGGTTACAGCAGGCGGCCAGGTTCACTGTGATAAGTGCTGCAAATCGTCGCCTCAGTAAAGATTTAGCAAAAAGTGTGAATGTGATAATCTCTTTAAACTGCTTTCCAATTATCAAAATCAAACATGCAACCAACCCACATCAATCTATATCAGATATTTTTTATTCATTCACGGGATGTGGGTGTCACTGGCTGGGCCAGCATTTATTGCCCATCCCTAATTGCCCCTTGAGAAGGTGGTAGTGAGCTGCCTTCTTCAGGGAGTGAAGCTTTCTCACACTTCACTCACCTGGACAAGTTACAAGGGACAGCGTTGTCACTAGATACACAAACCCTCCCACACAGTCACCTCTAAACCTTCTGACAAGGCTACATTTTATTACACAGTATTTACAGGACGGAAAGAGGCTATTTAGCCCATCTGGTCCATGCTGGTGTTTACGCTCCACATGAGCCTCCTCCCACCCCTCTTCATCTCACCCTATCGCCATATCCTTCTAGTCCTTTCTCCATCATGTGTTTGTCCAGCTTCACGATTAAATGTATCGATACTATTCACCTCAACCTCTCCCTGTGGGAGCGAGTTCCACATTCTTCCCACTCTCTGGGTGAACAAGTTCCTCCTGAATTTCTTATATTTACAGCCCCTATTTGGGATCCCTACAATCTTCCCTCCCCAATCATGTGTATTGATGGCCTCTGTTCATCTCAGGAGATGATGGACTGCGCCCAGAGTTTCTGTCACTTCTGGGCTGAGAGTTGTCTGTTGTGGCTGTGGAGGGCGATTTGAGGGTGACAGATCCTCCCACAGCTGGTACTGATGAACAGCATTGGCCCGAGGTCAACTAACGTTTGTTCCTTCCGGCGGGCAATCTTCTCTGCCGTGTGGTCACCTCTTATGTCCTCTGCTTTTTCCACATCCTTCCTGACTGCTTGTCCCTGGGCACTCCGGTCAGCAGTGAGGACTTCCCTTGCAGCGACTCCGATCCCAGTCAACTTGACGTCTCGCTTGTAGACATCCTTATATCGCAGATGTGGGCGACCAGTTGGTCTCGTGCTGATAGTTAGCTTGCTATAGAGCACCTCCTTGCGGAAGTGACCGTCACTCATTCAGCTCACATGACCCAGCCTCCGGAGTCACCGCTGACTCAAGAGGTGACACATCCTGGGGATCCCTGCACTCTGCTGTATGTCCAGATTGGGCATTCTGTCTTGCCAGGAGATGCCCAATACTCATCGGAGACAGCAGAGGTGCCCTATCAAACTCTTTCACAATCTTAAAGACTTGCATTTAGTCACCCTTGATCAAGTGTCCCCTTTACTAGAGAAATGAGTCCGATTGTTCAATATTTCAAACATTCCTCATAGGTGTCATCTCTCACCAACATCAGCTATCGTCCTCAGGTTTATTTTACACCTTCTCCACTTTCTCTATATCCTTTGTATAAAGTGGAGACCAGAATTGTAAGCAATACACCGAGCGTTACTTAACAAAGGTTCTAACCAAGTTTGACATAACCGCTCCGCTTTCCATCCTTCTTGAAGTGAGCCCTCATGTTTTTGTTTGCTGGTTTAAATAGATTTGGCCTTATTCACCTGCATCGCTATTTGGAGTGACCTGGGCATCTGGACCTCCAAATTCCTTTGCTCCTCTGGTGTAGATTTATTTCCCAAGGATATGCGGCATCCTCATTCTTCCCACCAACATGTATGACCTCACGCCTGTCTATACTGGAGTGCCAGGTACATGCCGCTTTGTAAGCTTATCTTTCGTTATTGAGACTTTTCTTGGCTGCCTTTTGCCTGAGTCTTTAGCGAGCGCTGGGAATCTCCTCGTGGGCCGGCTGGCTGTTGTAACATTGGCGGAAGATCAATGGAATTGAGGTTTGTGTCTGAGGAACTGCCTGAGCTGCCACAATTTCAGAGAGGAGTCACTTTTTACTGTAATGTTAGAGTTTGCTCAGACCAACAAACTTTGAACTGATTCTGTTTTCAGTGTGATGCAGCCATGGAACATATTTCCAGCACAAGTGAGTACATTACACCAGCGTCATCAGCAGATAGTTACCTCATGCCTGTAACATGGTGAAACATCCCAAGAGGCTTTCTAAGAGCAATTACCCGACAAATTGTGACACTGTGCCAAATAAGGAGATACTATAGCAAGTGACAGAAAGCGAGGTCAAAACAGTTTTAAAAATAGGAGAGAGACGCAGAGAGGGTCGGGGATGGAATTCCAGAGCTTAGGGTCCAGGCAGCTGAAGGCACAGCCGCCAATGGTGGAGCGATGGAAATCGCGGCTGCCCAAGAATTGGAGACACGCAGAGCAGCTCACGGAGGGCTGGAGAACTGAAGGACCGAGGGAAGCCTTGGAGGGACTTGAAAACAAGGTGAGAAATTTAAAATTCAGGGATTATTGAGCTCCGCAGTGTCTTTGACCAGCAATGGGCTTTCTCCCAGAATACCCACCCACCCCAGCTCCCCACGGTGCTATTCAACTTGTTTTCGCTAGTGAACAGCAATTGGGGGCATCTTGCATCCTTTACAACACCTTTTCCCCACCCACAGTTTTTGTCTTTCCATGTGCTGCAGTTCATCCTCTTCCTTTTTGTCTGCTCTGTTTTTCTTCACTTGAGGAGTGCTAATGTTATACCAGCAGCTAGGGATTTTCATGACCTTTTCAAACTCTGAAGCCTTCTCACATTTTTAAAACAGCTCCAGCAACGGTTGCTAATTTATTGTCAAGCGCACATTTCAATTCCCTGTCTGTGACCTTTACCTGACTCAATGCACATGCCAAACTGCAGAGGGTGATGAAGCTCTGAACGGAGATGGTGCAACAGGCAGCAGAGACTCAGACTGCACATCGTTGCCTGACAGACATTAATAGCACCTTGCCACTTGTTGCAGGGTGTGGCACAGCAAGATCCAGGAAAAAGGATTGGATATAAGTTCCCTGTCAGGCAAAATGGCAGAACTGATTGCTTAATTCACTCCTTCACCATGATTTCCTGATTCTCACCTCTGGCTCAGGGACTAATGGGCTCAAGTCCCAGTTCAGAGAGCACATTAAACCAGGCTGACACTCCCTGGTGTGCTGAAGGAGTGCGGCACTGTCAGAGGGTCAGTGCTGAGGGAGTGCTGCACTGTCAGAGGGTCAGCACTGAGGGAGTGCTGCACTGTCAGAGGGTCAGTACTGAGTGGGTGCTGCACTGTCAGAGAGTGAGTACTGAGGGAGTGCTGCACTGTCAGAGAGTGAGTATTGAGGGAGTGCTGCACTGCCAGAGGGTCAGCACTGAGGGAGTGCTGCACTGTCAGAGAGTGAGTACTGAGGGAGTGCTGCACTGCCAGAGGGTCAGCACTGAGGGTGTGCTGCACTGTTGGAGGCTCAGTACTGAGGGAGTGGTGCACTGTCAGACGGTCAGCACTGAGGGAGTGCTGCACTGTCAGAGGGTCAGTACTGAGGGAGTGCTGCACTGTCAGAGGGTCAGTACTGAGGGAGTGCTGCACTGTCAGAGGGTCAGTACTGAGGGTGTGCTGCGCTGTCAGAGGGTCAGCACTGAGGGTGTGCTGCACTGACAGAGGGTCAGTACTGAGGGAATGCTGCACTGTTGGAGGGTCAGTGCTAAGGAGTGCTGCACTGTCAGAGGGTCAGTACTGAGGGTGTGCTGCACTGTCAGAGGGTCAGTACTGAGTCGGCGCTGCACTGTCAGAGAGTGAGTACTGAGTGGGTGCTGCACTGTCAGAGGGTCAGTACTGAGGGAGTGCTGCACTGTCAGAGGGTCAGTACTGAGAGAGTGCTGCACTGTCGGAGGGTCAGTACTGAGGGAGTGCTGCACTGTCAGAGGGTCAGTACTGAGGGAGTGCTGCACTGTCAGAGGGTCAGTACTGAGGGAGTGCTGCACTGTTGGAGGGTCAGTAATGAGGGAGTGGTGCACTGTCAGACGGTCAGCACTGAGGGAGTGCTGCACTGACAGAGGGTAAGTACTGAGGGAGTGCTGCACTGTCGGAGGGTCAGTGCTAAGGAGTGCTGCACTGTCAGAGGGTCAGTACTGAGGGAGTGCTGCACTGTCAGAGGGTCAGTACTAAGGGAGTGCTGCACTGTCAGAGGGTCAGCACTGAGGGAGTGCTGCGCTGTCAGAGGGTCAGTACTGAGGGAGTGCTGCACTGTCGGAGGGTCAGTACTGAGGGAGTGCTGCACTGTCAGAGGGTCAGCACTGAGGGTGTGCTGCACTGTCAGAGGGTCAGTACTGAGGGTGTGCTGCACTGTCAGAGGGTCAGTACTGAGGGAGTGCTGCACTGTCAGAGGGTCAGTACTGAGGGAGTGCTGCACTGTCAGAGGGTCAGTACTGAGGGAGTTCTGCACTGTTGGAGGGTCAGTAATGAGGGAGTGGTGCACTGTCAGACGGTCAGCACTGAGGGAGTGCTGCACTGACAGAGGGTAAGTACTGAGGGAGTGCTGCACTGTCAGAGGGTCAGTGCTAAGGAGTGCTGCACTGTCAGAGGGTCAGTACTGAGGGAGTGCTGCACTGTCAGAGGGTCAGCACTGAGGGAGTGCTGCACTGTCAGAGGGTCAGAACTCAGGGAGTGCTGCACTGTCAGAGGGTCAGTACTGAGGGAGTGCTGCACTATCAGAGGGTCAGTACTGAGGGAGTGCTGCACTGTCGGAGGGTCAGTACTGAGGGAGTGCTGCACTGTCAGAGGGTCAGCACTGAGGGTGTGCTGCACTGTCAGAGGGTCAGTACTGAGGGAGTGCTGCACTGTCAGAGGGTCAGTACTGAGGGAGTGCTGCACTGTCAGAGGGTCAGTACTGAGGGAGTGCTGCACTGTCAGAGGGTCAGTACTGAGGGAGTGCTGCACTGTCAGAGGGTCAGTACTGAGGGAGTGCTGCACTGTCAGAGGGTCAGTACTGAGGGAGTGCTGCACTGTCAGAGGGTCAGTACTGAGTGGGTGCTGCACTGTCAGAGGGCCAGATGAGAGGTTAACATGAGGCCCCCTCCACCCCTCAGGTAGACGTGAAAGATTCCACAACCACTTTTCCAAAGTGAAGCAGGAGAGTTTTCCCTGGTGTCCTGGCCCATATTTATCCCTCAAACAACCTTACTTCTAAATTGTAAAACAAATTATCTGGTCATTATCTCAATTGTGGGATCTTGCTGTGCACAAATTGGCTGCCATATTTTCTACATTACAACAATGACTAAACTTCAAAAGTTCATCATTGGCTGTAAAGAGTTTCGGGACATTCTGAGATTGTGAAAGGTGCTACAGAAATGCAAGTCTTTCCTTTCTTCTCCATTCTACACAAGGTGGAGCAGCTCTGGCTGGCTGTAATGTTTTAAGTGTGTGAAATGGGTATTGTTTTGAAAGATTTGTGAGAGGATTTCTTAGCCGAGTCCTTGAAAGTCAATCTCTGAAATATTTCAAAGTTAACAGTCTGAGATTTGAAGAGTCTACAATTCTGCTCCAACATTGTGTGTGAGAAGATGGAAGTGGATCGGAGCTAACCACTTGATGATGGAACAGTGTGTGTGTTATTTATAAACTGAGCTCCTGTGTCATTGCTCAGGGTGTTCTGGAGTCTGAAGAATTGCTGCAATGTTTAGCAGCAAGGTGAAGGTACGCATAGTGTGGCCTGCCCCTTTAAGACCATGGCTCAGGTACTGTCGCAAGGAAGAGCTCAAAGCAAGTATTGCATTGCTGAGGCTACTTACAGGCTAATTGCAATGGCTGTGAAAGAGAGAACTCCGGAAATCCAGCCTTCCCAGCTCCCTCCTGCTGTAACTCGGCCGTAACTCTCGTGGAGTGCAGGGTAAGGGCTGCAAATTGTGCTAAACCTGGCCTGTCACTCCTGATACACATGAATGACCTGGACTTGGGTGTACAGGGCACAATTTCAAAGATTATAGATGACACAGCACTTGGAAGTATTGTGAACGGTGAGGAGAACAGTGACAGATTTCAGACAAAGACAGGTAGAGAAGTATGGAGTGATTCATTTTGGTAAGAAGAATGTGGAAAAAATTAAGGATACAACTCTAAAGGGGATGCAGGAGGAGAGGGACCTGGGTTTATATTTGCGTAAATCATTGAATGTTGCAGGACAGATTGCGAGAGTGGTTGATAAATCAGACAGCATCTTGGACTTTATTAATAGGGGCACTGAGTACAAAAGCAAGGAAGTTATCATGAACGTCTATGAAACACTGGTTCAGCCTCAACTGGAGTATTGTGTCCAGGTCTGGGCACAGCACTTTAGCAAGGATGTGAAGGCTTTAGGGAGAATGCAGCAAAGAATAATGGCCAGAATCTTTCCCATGTCGGGCGGGCTTGGCGGGAGTGGACAGAGGCACTTGCGGAGACCGACCACCGCCCGCGATCGGCTCTGCGCCGCCATTTCACGCGGGCCGGCCAATTAAGGCCCACCCAGCATAAGATGCGAGCGGTAGCGCTACCTGTGCGGGTGGTGGGGGAGGAGGGAGAGAGGGCCTGGCGCACAGTTCACACAGACACACGAAAGAGCGCTTCAACCTCCCAGTCCGTGCCTCAGGGAGATTGAAGCACTTTTTAAAACAATGAATAAAGACAGTAAAAGTTTAATGAGACACATCCCCTCATGACTGTGTCACATGAGATGGGACATGTTTTTATTTTTCATATGAAATTTTTACTTAAGTCGTAAAAGCTTCAGGAAATCTGATCCCGCTCGGGGATGAGGTTTCCTAAGTAATGTGAAGGCCACTTGGCCTTTTCTCCTGCCCACCAGCCTTAAGGTTGGACGGGCAGCGTAAACAATGACATTAATTCATTCGCTAATGGCCTTAATGGGCCTATCAGTTATCAGCGGGCGCGCAGCCAACTCTGGCGCTTGCCCGCCGAACGAAACATCGCGAGAAAGCGCGGGACGCAGGCCTGACATCAGCCCCACCCCCACACACCGACTGAAAAACCCTGACCCCCCCCATGAGAACGGTTCCAGGGATGAGGGACTTCAGTTTGGTCGATAGACTGGAGAAGCTGGGACTGTTGTCCTCGACAAAGAGAAGGCTGAGAGGAGATTTGATCGAGGTGTTCAAAGTCACGAGGGGCCTGGACAGGGTAGACAGGGAGAAACTGGTCCCATTGGCGGAAGGACCGAGGATCAGAGGATACAGATTTAAGGCATTTGGTAAAAGGAGCAATGGAGACATGAGGGAAAACTTTTTCACGCAGCGAGTGGTTAGGATCTGGAATGCACAGTCTGAGTGCCTGGAGGAGGCAGATTCAACCTAAGCATTCAAAAGGCAATTGGATAATTATCTGAAAAGGAACAATTTGCAGGGCTATAGGGAAAAGGCCAGGGAGTGGCACTGGGGAGGCTCCTCTTACAGAGAGCCAGCACAGACTCGATGGGCCAAATGGCCTCCTCCTCTGCTGTAACTATTCTATCTTCCATTGGTTGACTGGGGGAAGAGCCATCGATGCATGAAGGGTGGAGTCAGTTCCGTGATTCCCAATTCCTGCACCTCTAGCTTCACCGACAACCCATGATAGCGTTCAGTCCGAGCGGGAATAGTTATGTACTGTTATAGTTATAGTACTGTTATAGTGCGGCCTGGTCACCTATCTGTACTAGAGTGATCTGCAGGCAACTTTCTAAGTGGAAACATTGGATTTATTTACAATACAGCCAGCAGCAACTACACGCACGCTTTCAACTCCATCTCCATCTCTACACTGTCTGTGGAGGTTCCCCACGCTGCTAACACATTGGTTTATACAGATCATGTGATCTTACATCACAGGACTATTCTTAAAGGTACAGTCCAACATTTAACAAAACCATAATTCCTACATTTCTTCCCCTTTAACTTTGCTGTACGTATTGTATTTACAAGTATATTTATCTCATGAATTATAATATGAAATTTACAAGTTCAGTCTTTCAGGCGGATTCCTGATCTGTGTGGAACATCGCAGCTCCACAACATCAGAGTCTTTGTCAGGAACCACATTCTCTGGAACCGCATGAACATCAGGTACCTCATTAGGCACAGGCAGTTCAGTGTCTTCCACTCTGATAGAGACATCAGATGTGTCAGTCCTTGATTGAGCATCTTCAACAGGAAACACTGGTTCAGTAATGGTTACAGGTGGAACCACATCTCGTTGGGGTGTCTCTCTTTTTCTCAAATGATCCACATGCTTATAGGTGATCCATTTCCATGTGGTATGACAATGGTCTGGTCACTGAACTTACTTTACCCAGTAACCACTTCTGTCCTCCACCGAAATGCTTCACACATACTGCCTCTCCAACAGTAAATTGTCTCTCACGATGATGCAAGTCATGCGCAGCTTTTTGGTTTCCTTAACTCTTCTCCACCTTCCCCTCCAAATGTGGAAATATTAGGCTCCGTCTTGTCCTAAGACGGTGTCTCATCAGCAATTCTGCAGGTGTTGCTCCTGTCGTCGTGTAGGGGGGTCATTCTGTAGTGAAGAAGAAAGCGTGCAAGTTCGGTCTCCAACCAATCACCTGTTAACTTCTTTATCCCCGCATTAAAAGTTTGAACTGTCCTTTCTGCCAGTCTGCTTGATGGTGAATGGTACGTGCAGTCTTCACATGGGTGATACCATGAGTGCTGAGGCTGGTAAATCGTTGGAACTCCGCACTCGTGAATGCAGAGCTGGTATAGGATATGACTACACCTGGTAGTCTGTGGACAGCTGGTGCAGTTTCTCTATTGTAGCGCCCGACGTTGGTGACTTCACCTCATAAACATCTAACCACTTGGAATGGGCATCTATAATCAGTAGAAACATGGTTCCAAGGAAGGGTAGATTGTATATTGGTACAACTCTTTGTGGGTATTAATTGTGACAAATTCCTAGGAGGCGTTATCCAGTTCTAATTGCTGATATGCCTGATTCATGTCAAGCTTTGTATACGTAGTCCCTCCTGCTCGCTTGGCATACAGATCTTCGATTTTTAGAATGGGGTACCTGTCCAGCTTAGCTGCTCTGTTGACCGTACGTTTATAGCCCCTGCAGATCTGGACAGTCTGATCTGGTTTAAGGTCAGGGACTATGGGTGCTGCCCATTCTGAGAACTGAACCACTTCTATGACACCCAACCCCTCTAGCCAGTTCAGCTCAGCGTCAACCTCCTCTCAGGGTGTACAGCACCGGGCGTGCTTTCATGAACCACGGGGTTGCTTCTGGATTCACGTAAATCTTGGCCTGCAGGCCTTGGATTTTTCACACTTTGTCCTTCAAGGTGCTGACATACTTTTTAAGCAGCTCTGGTAGCCCACTTGCTCTCAACTGGAAGACTTCAGACCAGTTTAATTTAATCTCCTTTACCCAATCTCACCCAAGAAGGCTTGGCCCTTCACCTCCTACCACCATCACGGGTAGCTGTGCCAACTGGTTTCTATAATGGACAGTTACTCTGCTGATACCTTTTACCTGGGTTTCTTCACCTGTGTACATTTTCAACTTGGCAGATGTTTGTTCCAAATGTAATTGATGTTCACCATTATTTAAATATCTGAAAGTGCGTTCTCCAATTAGTCGTGTAAGCTCCTGTGTCCATTTCCGTTTTTACTGGTTCACCATTTACTTTTACTGTGAGAAATATTGGCTCTGTCTTCCCAACTTTCATGTTAAACAATGAATAAATGTCACAATTTGTGGTTTCAGACTCGTCTACACTGTAGATTTCACTCGGCTTCTTCTGTTGTTCACAAGCCTGTTAAATCTCTCTTTGCACTGCCTCACTATAGATCCACTTCTGTGACAAAAGTAACATTCTACTTTTTTAAACTGCCAATCGCCAAAAGATTGTTTCCAGATCGATTAAAGTTGTCCTTCGATTTAGCTGCTGAATTATTTCTTCTTATTTTTTTGGTTACTGGGGGTTGCTTCTCGCTTTGAGTCGGAGTCTCGCTTTTTCGCGCCACTTCCGGCCGACTGTTCCCGCCCGATTTGGAGCACGGAGCCATTTCGCGCCCCTTGTATTGCTTGCGAATCTCTCAGCGCTTTCCATGGCCAGTGCTATTTCTAACGCCTTCTTAAAATCCAGATTCACTTCAGCCAGCGATCTCCTCTGAATAGTGTCCTCTTTCACACCACACGCTAAACGGTCTCTGAGCACGTCATTCGGAGTCTCACCGAACTTACAATGTTCTGTTAGTTGCTTCAAAGCCGCCGCATAGCATGCGATTGTCTCACCCGGGGCTCTATTTCGCGGATTAAGCTGGGACCTCTGCATCGGTTGAAAATATCCCTTCATGAGGTCCACCAATTCTCGGAAATTCTTCGAATGTCGGGTACTTCAAAACTTCGAATCAAACTGTAGATTTTACTCCCACAAGTACTCAAGAGGATCGTTCGCATATTTTCTCCTCCCCCTTGATTTTGTTCGCTTGAAAGAAGAAGACGAGGTGTTCTATATACTGAGACCAATCGCCTGTGGCTGGCTCAAAGGGATTAATTCAAAATTGTGGAATTTTGGGTGAGTATACCTTCTGCTATTTTAAATGGACATTGACACACACAATCGCTGGGCGAGGTACAGCACCAATTCTGAATTATCATGATTTAATCCTGATTTATCCTCATCGCCAGTTTGTTGTAGGGTTGCATTGTCACCTATTTGTAACAGAGTTGATCTGCAGACAACTTTCTAAGTGGAAACATTATAATTATATACAATACAGCCAGCAGCAACTACACATATGCTTTCAATTCCATCTCCATCTCTGCACTGACTGTGGAGGTTCCCCGCGCTGCTGACTCATTGGTTTACACAGGTCATGTGATCTGAAATCATAGGACTATTCTTAAAGGTACAGTCCAACATTTAATAAAACCATAATTACTACACTGCCGAATGGATATTCTGGTCCCCACATGCACTTTCAGGCCAGCAACATTGAGTGTTCAATTTATGTCAAACTTGGGGTTGGGACCCTAAAATAGGCATCAGGATTCTAAGCTGCGTATTCAAGGGGCCTAGTAGTTTTAACAGTCCAGTACTTTGGACACTTAGAGGTTGCTGGTATCCAATATGACTGACAGGGCACTGCCAGGGATGATTGGGCATAAGACATCAGGCCCAGAAATTGGGCTCCACAATGCTAAATCTTCACTCAGTGGAGTCCAATCTCTCCTCAAAGTTTAGAGTTTCAACATTGCTGTCCGTTTTTCCACTCCTGTGGTTGAAGATGTGAAGCGTAGAGCAGAAATACCCTAGGGACTACTTTGTATGTGGCATATGTTTACAGAGTGCAGCACATCCCTCTGCTAGCAGGGGACCCATTGACATCTCCCAGTGGCAGGTGAGGCATTCAGCTACTCTTATAAGAGCAAGACTGAATAACTTTTGGGACAGTGCTAACTACAGGCATTTACTTTAATCTAGTCAATAGACTTGTTATCCAATCCTGGCAACTTGTCAGCTTCCTAAACAGCCTAATCCTAAATTAATCTTCTTTGGCGAAATTAATTCAGGATTATGCTACTTAGGCACCTGACAAGTTAAGAGTTCGTCTTAGGGAATCTAAATTGAAACTGCACAAATACAAATACAAATAAAGTTTGAATTGTACCCAGTATCCCCTCTCCTTCTGACAAAGTGCGTAGACAAAATTTAAAATGGCTACTGCGAGGGCATCTGTGTGCAGGACAGAGATCGCTCTCTTTCCTGAAGCCAGTTATAGTGATTGTGATCGTCTGATTGTGGGCTTTGTTCAAGGTGGTGAGGATCTGGACCATCAGCTGCTAGCAGTGAACCTTAATGTGGCTGCACCCACCATCCACCACCCTGCCCTGCAACCCCCCCACCCCCAGTCCCCTCCTCTGTTGTACAATGTTTGGACCAAACAGCCTGTTTCTGGGCTGTAATTTCCATATAGGAACATAGGAACAGGAGTAGGCCATTCGGCCCATCGAGCCTGCTCCGCCATTCAATTAGATCATGGCTGATCATCTACCTCAATGCCACATCCCCGCACTATCTCAATATGACTTGGTGTCATTAATATCCAGAAATCTATCGCAGTCTTGAGCATGTTCAATGATTGAGTTTCCACAGCCCCTGGGCTAGAGAATTCCAAAGATTCACCACCCTCTGAGTGAAGAAATTCCTCCTCATCTCAATCTTTAGTGGCCTTCCCCTTATCCTGAGATTATGTCCCCCAGGTTTTAGACCCCTCAGCCAGGGGAAATTTCTTATTAAGGTTATTAATTAGCCCTTTCTCATTACACAACACTAAATCCAAAATAGCCTGATCCCTAGTTGGCTCCTCAACATACTGCTCCAGAAACCCATCTCGTACACACTCCAGGAATTCATCCTCCACAGCATTAGTGCTGATTTGGTTAACCCAGTTTATGTGTAACTTGAAGTCGCCCATTATTACTGTATTACCCATGTTACATGCATCACCGATTTCCTAATTTATACCATGCCCAACATTACCACTACAGTTTGGTGGCCTGTAAACAACTCCCACCAATGTTTGCTGCTCCTTGCTGTTTCTTAGCTCCACCCAAACTGATTCAACATTGTGACTCTTCAACCTCTTTTACTAATGTACTGATCCCATCCCTTATTAACAGTGTTATCCCATCTCCTTTTCCTTCTTGCCTATCCCTCCTAAATGCTGAATATCCTTGGATATTTAGTTCCTAATCTTGGCCACCCTGTAGTCATGTCCCCATAATGGTAATTAAATCATACCCATTCACCTCAGTTTGTGCATTCAAATCATCTACCATTTTGTGAATGCTAAGTGTATTCAGATAGAGTGCCTTTACTCTGCTTTTCAAACTTTATTCTCTATTCTGATCCTATTTTGTGCTGGCCTCTGCTTCGTCTGTCTCCTATTTCTGCTTTCTACTTTTCTACTTCTCTTGACCAGTTTTGCTTCTCCTGAATCTGAGCCCCCTCTCAGGTTCCCATCCCCCCGCCAATCTATTTCAAATCCCCCCCAACAGCACCAGCCCATCTCCCTGTGAGGGTGGTACTCATGTAAGTCTATGAAAAAGCCTTCAACTGTCCTGCCTTCTGCAAATCCATTCCTAAATGCATCAGTCTAGTTACATCCCTCTGCACCTGCAGAGCCGAACTCTCAATTCTCCGAGGCTGTGTCCCAGCTCCTGCCTTTGTGAAGCCTTTCGGGCTGTTTCCCACTATTTAAAGAGCCGAGGTTAACGTGGCTGTCACTATCAATGCTGCCCTCTGTGGCAGCATGAGCTGGGGGAGAATTTCCCTTGGGGGAGATGGTGCTGTAGTGGTAGTGTCACTGGAATAGATTCAGTAATGCAGAGGCCCAGGCTAATGCTCTGGAGACACAGCAGCTGGTGGAATTTAAATTCATTTGAAACTCTCTGTAATTAAAAGCTAGCCTCAGTGATTGTGGCTGTTGCCTATTGCCATAAAAGCACATCAGGTTCACTGAAGTCCTTTAGGGGAGAAAATCTCCCTGGTCTGGCCTACATGTGACTCTAGATCCACAATAACTAACTGATCTGAATGGCAGTTAGGGACAGACAGTCACCTATTATCACTTTCCTTAGATAATATCACCACCTTCAACACCTCTTTAGTTCTTTTGTCTATGACATCTTTTGGCAATCTCCACCCTCTATCCAGCTCTACCTGTCCCACCCCACCTTAAACCAGCTTATATTTCACCTCTTTTCTATTTTTCCTTAGTTCTGTTGAAGAGTCATACGGACTCGAAACGTTAACTGTGTTCCTCTCCGCAGATGCTGTCAGACCTGCTGAGTTTTTCCAGGTATTTTTGTTTTTGTTTTGGATTTCCAGCATCTGCAGTTTTTTGCTTTTAACTTAGGGATAGACAATATATGGCCTAGCCAGTGACACCCACATCCCTTAAATAAATAATCATAGAAGGGCCTGGTCCTGTGCACTTCCTGAACTGGACCTTACAACATATGCAGCACAGTACAGTAAACACGGAGTAAACAGTAACTTGTGGGACAACTGAAAAGGTTTCTTCATTGGTCAGACAGAGACAAAGTCTCTAGAGCAAGGTTCAATGGATATGCTACACATCTGGCTGATGAAAGGAAGAAACTAGGATGCAGCAGCAATCCTGTGCACTTTGCTGAAAATACACAACGGCAAAGATTTGAAAATGAAATCAGAGCTTTGGTGCTGCGGTGAAGGCCAGTTTTAAGATTATCTGGTGGGTGCAGGGGGTGATGGGAGCCGCTGGCCAGATAGCTGGCCCATGAAGCACGGAGAATGGTTGATCACGACCAGCAGGTCACATCCACCTAGCTTCTCAGGATCGCTACCATCCATCACTCCCTGTAAAGCCAGGACCAAAGCTACAACCGGAGCCAAATGTTCAGTATTTTGGTTAGTAAAAGAATGACCATTTTAAGCAAATGAAGATGATTAATGAGCAAGTGGAATAAATCAAACTTTCATTTCATTAGGGTACTTACTGTCATACAAAGCGTATAATTTATGATACTTCGCAGCACACAAATTAAATCATCATTACTGTCACCTAATTTATGACAATCTTGTGAATACTTTAGGGGTTGGTTGATAATTTTATCTCCAACCTTTCCTCGTGGATTTTTATTTTTGTTTTCCTATTTAATTTTTCTTCCATTTCTCCCCTTGAGGATGTGACTCTGACTGGGCTCTGCTATTATGAGAGCTGGTCTCCTTCTCGCTCACTCACTCATTCTCCACATGGTGGACATGAAGGCAATGTGACTTGCTGCCCTCACCCAGCACCCAGAGGCTCCCTGCAGATTTCACGACCCGATAACCACCAGCAGGAACCCTGGCCGATTGTTCCTTGCCAAGCCCAATTAGTTCTGGGCCAATCATGTCAGCGCTTTCTCCCCGACCCCCGACAGCTGGCTTGACATGATTCGCCAGCTCAACAGCCAATGGGACAATCAAATCAGTGCTCATTCCCATCAAAGAAGCTATGCTACCCCAGCTATTAATACTTCTGTCCAGCAAAGACTAATTTAGCAAAATCAATACATTCATTTATTCATTCTACACACTTTATTGTCCGTACAGAAACTCACTGCAGTTACAATTGCTTATACATAACCAAGAAGAAAAGAAGGAAGAATTACATAGCGATATAACAATTCACATCACTACTGTTACCAACAGAATGTATTTGCTTTCTTACTGCCTGTAATCAGTTGTGTTTTGTATGTAAAGAGCTATGTCTTTTCTTACCCTTGAAGTGCGTGTTCCAATTAAATAATTCAGCAGCAAGATTTCGTGAGTTTAAAATTCAAGAAGGTTATTTATTCTCACCCACTTACCCCGAATTAACACAACGGCCAGGATTTTCCTGCCTCAACGCCAGTGGGCATTGTCACGGGCAGAACGGGAAAATTTGGAGAGCTGTTGACTTTTAACAGCCCTCCAAATTTTTCTGTCGTGCCCACGACGATGCCCACCAGTGTCTGGCCAGTGTCTGGCCAGAAAATCCCACCCAACGTCACACACTCAGGCTTACGCAAAAACACATGGACGTGCGCACACACACACACACACACACACACACACAGATTGAATACAGATAAGGATATGCACGTGGATAAGGATATGCACTTTTATAGATTACAGTTAATTCGGTATGATTTATGATTTCTGTTCGTGGTAGGCCTGTGGTTTCTTGAGTGGATTCAATGATTTAAGGTTGAAGTGATGGTCTTGCAAAGCAAAGGATCAACAGCGGGTTGTGAGGCTTCTTGTAGTTGAACATCTAAGAGGTTGGTTCTCAGCTGAACTTTGACCTGGAACAGGTTAAATAGTTTGGCTGCTTGAAGACTTGCAGCTCGTTTCCAAGTCTGGTTCTCAGACTGTCTGACAACTAACGGTCCTGAAAGGCAAAGATGGCCCAGTTTTTCTCCACAGTTGTTGGTTCTTTGGCAGTCTGCCCAGGTCTCTTCTGGGTCTTGGGATAATAAAGAATCTTAGTATCAGAGGCCAGGTTTTGGTCACATGGTCAAAGGCCATTGTCTGCCCAGAATGGTTTAAAATTAAAAGGCTATTGATATACAATAGGAGACAGATGATGGTTTTGAAGTGTAGTTTTTTTTTTGTTGAATTGTAATCCTGGAGACATAGGGCGGGATCCTCCCATCCCTTCACGCTGGTGGGATCTTCCTGTCCCGCTGATGTGAGCGGGATTTCAATGGCTACCCGGCCTCCCACGGGGAAACCCGCCGTTGGGGGTGGAGGGGGGAGGCTGGTAAATTCCACCCATAGAGTCCAGGAGTCCATTGACTCTGTGCTTTGAGGAAACTTTGATCAGCGACAGGCTTGAATTCCACAGATAACATTCGCCTTGGTTTGTCCATTTCGGGGGAGGCCCCCACCCAATGTCATTCAATTTGGAACTTTCCGGAAGTTTGATAGTCTGTGTTCAATAAGTAAAGGTCAACTTGGCAGAAAGCTTAACAGTTCACTAGTGTCCATTTTAGACCAATGAAAGGCAGTTCCAGAAGCTTCCGTACAAGCTGAGCCCATATGTAAAATTGAGCTATTATTGAGCATGACACTACAGTGCAGCCCCAACACCACAGCCAAAGAGAATCAAAAGATAAAGAAAGAAGGAAGAGTCTTAGGCCTTCATTCCCCCTCACCCCCACCCTCCCCCACCCCCGCCAGCACAGGAACATCCAATAACTATGTCTAATTTGGCACTATGACAGTGTCCTTCAGATTGTCTTCTGTACCGGGCATCGATGGTATTATTGAGGGGGGTGGAGCTGAGGTAAAATACAAAGTTTTAGAAGCTCTTCGGTCCCAGGTAGACACAATGATTCAACAGACATGCGGCCATCCTTAATACCCTGCTATCTCTCCGCTACCAAAAAGCCCCAGGCCAAGGAGGCGTTTTGCTGGCCCAGCTTACTCCTGGACAGAGGTATTCCAGCCCAAAAGCCCCATGCTGAGCAGCAATGGCTCCAATACAGTGACTCTCACCTCCTACGCCTTGCGCTCGCAGGTCTGGTGCCAACTGACGAACCGGTCTGGGAAAAGGGGTATTAGGGGGATGAGCGATGCATTCAGCATCCCTGAGTTACAGTTAATGCAGCTACTCTAGGGTGACTGACCACTGTACCGGGACACACCGTCCCCCTGTCCGCACCGAGCCTTCTTTCAAACCCCTGCCCCCATGTCGGTTATCTGTTTATTCTCTAAATGTGACATCCTTAGCAGAAGTCAAAAGCCAAAATGCAAACACTTGACTTGCACAAATCTTCAATTAGGAGGATGCATAAGCTTTTTATCACAGAACAGGTTCTACCTGTGACAGGGTGGATCTCTTCACCGGGAACCCCTTTAAAAAGGAAGTGGCAGAGATTCCCTGATCATTCAACACGTGAAAACAGATGATCTGATCATTATCAGATTGCTGTTTGTGGGATCTTGCTATCCACATATTACTTGCCACATTTCCTCAATTACAAGAGTGACTACACTTCAAAAGAATCACAAAATTGTTACAGTGCAGAAGGAGGCCATTTGGCCCATCTTGTCTGCACTGGCTCTCCAACTGAGCATTATGACCTGGTGCCATTCTCCTGCCTTTTCCCCGTACCCCTGCACATTGTTTCTACTCAAGTAATCATCTAATGTCCTCTTGAACGCCCCGATTGAACCTGCCTCCACCACACTTCCAGGCAGTGCATTCCAGACCCGAACCACTCGTGTGAAAAAGTTTTTTTCTCACGTCACATTTGCTTCCTTTGCAAATCTTTTTAAACCTGTGACCCCTCGTTCTCGATCCTCTTACGAGCGGGAACAGTTTCTCCCTATCTACTCTATCCAGCACCCCCATGATGATCAACACCTCTGTCACTGAACTGTCAGTGATGCGGTCTCTCAGGTGAGATGTTAAACTGAGACCCTGTCTGCCATCTCAGATAAAAGATCCCATGGTCACTATTTCAGAGAAGAACAGGGGAGTTATCCCCAGTGTTCTGGCTATTATTTGTCCCTCAATCCACATCACAAAAACAAGTTTTTATTCGGAATGTCCTCTGGTCAGGAAAGGCACTATATAAATGCAGGTTTTTCTTTTTACAAGCCTGTTGTAAGTTCAAAGTCTGTGAAGGGGGGGATGGGTGTGCCGAGAATAAGGTGATGCAATTGTTACCGTCTGATGTGTTCTCTGGTGGACGGGGGGCGATTAGAGTCTTTGCAGGAAAAGATGAAACAGCAACGCTAAAATGCTGGCAGCAGAGGCTCGAGGGGCCAAATGGCCTCCTCCTCTTCCCGTGTTCCCAGAGCTGGTCACTTCCCCCACACTCCAACCCAGATCATCTCTGAGATCAATGGAAGCAGGTCAGCCACATTGACTAACTCAAGGGAATCAAATCAAGAAAGTTCTGATTGGTTTAACTCGGGCAAAACCAGCAGGCAGTACAATAACAACACTGAACAAAAAAAAAAGCAATATAGTTAATTATAATTATTTGCAACTGAGTTTAAAAGTTGTTAGTGACATGTATGACTCCCCCCAATTAATTATCGAGTTGTCAGGTCCACAGGAGACTCTATGAAATTTGACGAGAGTTTTATCTGGAATTCACAGGGGGTTAGAATGCAGCTTGAGTCAAATAAGAATAGTCAGGAGCCTTCAGAACCCACTTGTGAGAAGTAAAGGTCTTCAATAAAGATGGGATAAACATTTCTTTTGAGTATGTCTCGTTAATCATTCCAATGTAATCCTTTGTTTCTGAGGCATGTGTTTATATCATTGGACAAAAAGCAGTGATCTGTGAAAACTACTTAACACAATGCCAAGTGTACTATCATGTGATTGTGACTAGTAATTTGCCACAAATGTCTAGAATTAAAGTCTTTTATATAATTAGCAGTTACAATTGTAATTGATGCCTTTTCCTTGAAAGAAGATGACAATTTGTAAAAGACGGTCTGTTTGTAAACCACAGGTTGCCTGTGATGTTAGTCACTCACCGGTGTTCAGATGAAGTCAAAGAAATTTGTGCTTTTCTCCTCTCTGTCTCCCATTCCCTCATTTCTGGCAGTTTTCTGGTGACCATCTCCCTACAGGATCTCACCAGCTAACCTCCCATCATGGTGGAAATTGTACTGTGTGATTGTAGCCACAAACTCATTAACTGATGCACATTGAATTCCTTATTGCCTCAGGCAGCTCATTTTAAATGTGTTTAAGCTGTTCATTATCATTGTCATGCAACAGCACAACAACAATGCGTATTTATCTAGTGCCTTTAACCCAGTTAAAGCATCCCAAGGAGCTTCTCCAAAGTGTAAATCAAACATAATCTGACACCAAGGAGGATATTAAGGGCAGGTGACCAGAAGATTAGCTAAAGACGGTCGACTTTAAAGAGCATCATAAAGGAGGAGAGAGGAGAGAGAGGGTTGGAGCTCAGGGCCACATCAGCTGAAGGCTGACTCACAATAGTGAAATGATTAAAATCTGGGATGCGCAAGAGGCCAGAATTGGAAGAAGGCAGGGATCTCAAAGGGTTGTAGGCCTCGGGACAGTTACAAGGTAAGGAGAGGACATGGAGGAATTTGGAAACAAAGATGAGAATTTTAAATTTGCGGCGTTGCCAATATAGATCAGCGAGCAGAGTGATGGGGCAATAGGACTTGAATTTCTTCCCGTTCTTGTATCAGTCTAGTGGAGGCTCCCCAGTGATATTCAGCTGAACTACACTTAACTCAATCATCAATCGTTTCAGGTTCTGGCCAGCTCACACTGACAAGTCGTCTCGTTAACATTTCAATAATTCTTTTGTTATGACATGAACTTATTTCTGTACAAAAAGAGAGGCCTAAATTTCCTTTAAGTTTGTAAAATAACTTGGCTTTAGCTTTTCTACAATGTTAACACAAATGAGATCGATAGTTTGGAATGGGCATTACAATGAAGTCTCATTACTCTTAACTGCTAACTCAGATATATGAACTAATAATCAATAACACTGATGAGAAGGTTTGTTACATCCAGGAGACAATTTGCTTCTGATTGGCTAATAATTGTTTGCTTCTACTTTTGATCAAAGTTGATGAATTGACCTGTCTTTGCTCTCAGTTTGACTTAATTGCTTTCAAACTTGCTCAAGTCTGAAGGTTATATGTTTGAGACCGGTTTGAGGCATATAAATCTCAGCTGGTGTTCCAGTGAGTGCTGCATTGTCAGGTGATTAAAGATTAACTGCCTGAGGTGCTCTCCTTATCTGGTCAGAGCTTGAGGTTCCCCAAGGGGATCGACATGATCAGGAACTGCAGTACAAGACACATCATTAGAAAGTGGCAGCTCTGGGTTTGGCAACTCTACAGAGACATTGGGCTTGTATATCCTAGGTTGATCTGTCACCTCAGGAATTGATGGTTTGTTGTTAATCACAGGCGGAATAGTTGGTCATTGGAATGTCTCTGTATCATGAATATGGTCCACATGTTTTCAAACGATTCTATCCACCACTTACACTTAGAAAGATAAGGGACCAGTCTCTGCGGCAATGGTTCCAGAGCCCAACAATATCCACTTCTGAAATCTCGTATGAATATCATGTCACCTCCACTGAATGTGCCAGCTTTGCTGTGAATATCGTCATTCAATTTTTGATTACTCTGATTCCTCTCTACCTTCCCCTCTAAACCTGGAAACACCAGACTGAACCTTGTACATAGGCAGCGTTTCATCAATAATTCAGACGGTGTTGAACACATAGTTGAATGAGGCGTTGTATGAATACTGAGAAGAAAGTGGGAAAGTCGAGTTTCTAGAGTATCTTCTGATAACCTCTTTATACCAGATATGAAAGTTTGCACAGCTCTCTCAGCTAAACCATTTGAGGGATGATATGGAGCTGTTTTAATCTGTCTGATTCCATTCAGATTTATGAATCTCTGAAACTCTGTACTGGTAAAGACTGTACCCTTGTCAGAAACAATGTTTTCCGGTTGGCCATATATGTTTAAAAAGTCACACCAATCTGAGGCCTCGTCCGCCCTCTCAGATGCATGTTGAAGATTTTATGGCACTATTTGAAAAGCAAGGAGCTGCCCTGGTGTCCTATCTAATGTTCATTCCTCAAGTGCCAACACTGAAGGAAATGTCATGGTCTTACATCGTTTGACTGTTTGCGGGAGCTGACTGTGTGCAAAATGCTTTGGCTCAAGTAAAGAGAGCCGTGGTTTTCCATTAAGTGAAGAGCTCAGAGCTCACTCTGAGAGACGAAAGCTACGGCCTCCAGAGTCCACAAAAGTCTCAAGAGCAGCGCCCCTTACCTCACAATGTCACATGGGGCAATCTGGCCAACATCTGCCCCATCACCAGAGGCCCCCAACCCTGAAGCACTGAACACAACCATGATCAGAACAATATGAACAGCACCACCAATGGACCTCGTAGAGGTGGGTTTTAACTTGGGCGGGGTCAGGAGGTGCAACTTTCAAAGCGGGCAACAGTCCCTCTGGCACCAGAACCCTGAGTTTTTAACTCTTGGCCTCACGATCTCTACCACGAACCTGACCTCCATAGCCCTCCCTCCACCCAACCAAAGCCTAAAGGAAAGGGGTGAAATTGTAGGTGGGAGTGGGACACCGCAGGGACCTCAGGTTTGGGCCAGGGACTCATGGAAACAGTTATCAGCAAGGTAAGTCAGGAAGGGGGAGTGGCAATGGATCAACAGGCAGCGCCTCCTGCTCCTCATGGCCTAAAAGAAATCTTCGTAAAATGAAAGAAATAAACATATCCAGCTCCCCTGGGTGCTGCTGTCCACATAATACGCTGGTGGCTCCAAGGCCCACAGTTAAACTGGTGATCACATGCCCAAATGTCACTGCGATGCACCTTTGCCATAAATTAGGTCCCCACTCCACTTGGGTGACAGTAATGACTTGACAAAGCGGACAGGTTTCAACAAGAAACAGATAAACTTTGTGACAGAGAGCTTTTCAGGTTCTACATGCTCAATCAGGACTCCCATCCAGAAGCCTCACCCCCCACCCACGCTTAGGGGTCTTTGGTCGGAGCCTCCAAGAACATCACGTGACCCCTGATAGACAGCAGGAGAGGCTATATCTTTGGTTACTACATTTCCAACTCCTTTAGTTTGTTTACAATTTCTATTTATAGGGGACATTTGAATATCCAACAACACATACATATATACAACTTCAGGTGATTAAAGATTAACTGCCTGAGGTGCTCTCCTTATCTGGTCAGAGCTTGAGGTTCCCCAAGGGGATCGACATGATCAGGAACTGCAGTACAAGACACATCATTAGAAAGTGGCAGCTCTGGGTCTGGCAACTCTACAAAGACATTGGAATGTCTCTGTATCATGAATATGGTCCACATGTTTTCAAACGATTCTATCCACCACTTACACTTAGAAAGATAAGGGACCAGTCTCTGCGGCAATGGTTCCAGAGCCCAACAATATCCACTTCTGAAATCTCGTATGAATATCATGTCACCTCCACTGAATGTGCCAGCTTTGCTGTGAATATCGTCATTCAATTTTTGATTACTCTGATTCCTCTCTACCTTCCCCTCTAAACCTGGAAACACCAGACTGAACCTTGTACATAGGCAACGTTTCATCAATAATTCAGACGGTGTTGAACACATAGTTGAATGAGGCGTTGTATGAATACTGAGAAGAAAGTGGGAAAGTCGAGTTTCTAGAGTATCTTCTGATAACCTTTTTATACCAGATATGAAAGTTTGCACAGCTCTCTCAGCTAAACCATTTGAGGGATGATGTGGGGCTGTTTTAATCTGTCTGATTCCATTCAGATTTATGAATCTCTGAAACTCTGTACTGGTAAAGACTGTACCCTTGTCAGAAACAATGATTTCCGGTTGGCCATATATGTTTAAGCAGTGACACAGCTTCTCGATAGTTGCGCTCGATGTTGGTGATTTGACTTCATATACATCCATCCATTTATAATGTGCATCTACGAACAACTAAGAATGGTCCTACATAATCGATACGTAGTCTAACCCAGGGTTGACCAGGACGCTCCCACGGATGCAGTGGAGCTGAAACAGGCAACTTCTGTTGTTGCTGACAATGGGGACAGTGTTTGACCTGCTTTCAATGTCACTGTCAATGCCTGGCCGCCAAACATAGCTCCACGCAAGTATCTTCATCTTCGATATGGCTGGACGTGCACTGTGAAGTTCTGTCAAGAGCGGTTCTCTTCCTTGCGAAGGGACGACAACTCTTGATCCCCACAACCAGATTCCATCTTGACAACCTAACTCTGTTTTTCTAGCATGGAATGGTCTCATCTCTTCCAATACTGGTGAATTTGACCAGCCTTGCAAAATAAGATCTCTGACTTTAGACAAAACTGGATCTCTGTTCGTTCAATTTCGAATTTGCTTCGCACACACTGGTGAAGAGTCCAAGAAATTCAGTACAAGCACAACGTCTTGTGGCACTGGAGCATGTACAATGCTATCTGGTAACGGGAGAAGACTGAGTGCGTCCGCATTTGCAATATACAAGCCAGGGCGCTGCATACAGGTATACTCATAGGCAGATAATATCATAGCCCAACGTTGTACTCTTGCTGATGCTATTGGTGGAATGGATTTATCCTCACTAAATAAACCCATTTATGGTCTGACACAATGGTGAAATGTCATCCATGCAGGTACTGGTGGATTTTCTTCACACCAAATATCACCGGTAAACCTTCCTTTTATAGCTGGGAATAACCCTTCTTGGCTGTGGACAGGGTCCCAGAGACATAGCCAATGGGCCTTTCTGATCCAACTTCTTTTCTGTGTGATAACACAGCTCCCATACCACAAGGAGAAACATCACATGTTCATACCAACTCTTTCCATGGGTCAGAGTTACCAATAAACACCATAAATGCAAGTTTCTTTACTTCACAAAGGCTTCTTCCTGTTGTGAATTCCAAGACCAACTATGATTCTTTTTTAACAACAAGTGTAGTGGTGCCAACACAGTTGATAAGTTTGGCAAGAAGTGGCTGTAGCAGTTGATCATGCCCAGGAAAGACTCTTGTTCAGTTCCATTGGACGGTGAGGGTGCATTCTTTATTGCTCTAACTTTGTCTTCTACCGGATGCAAACCCACGGTGTCCACCCTGTGACCCAGGTAAATGACTTCCAGCTCTTGAAATGTGTATTTTTCCTTCTTTAAGGCTTCCATGAACCTTCTTGGCACCTCCTCCAGGTTGGCCAAGTATTCAGTCTCGGTTGACCCTGTGATCAGAACATCTAGGTAGACTACCACTCAGGGAAGTCCTGGCAAAAGACTCTCCATTGTTCTCTGGAAAATAGCGCACACAGATGATACGCCAAAGGGTAGGCAAGTGTACTGATAAATACCCTTGTGTGTGTTAATAGTCACGTATTCTCTAGGTGTGCTATCCAGCTCTAATTGTTGGGAGGCATGGCTCATATCCAATTTTGTATAGGCTTTGCCTCCAGCCAACTTTGAATATATGTCGTTTATCCTTGGAATGCGGTACTTGTTTAGTTTCACTGTCTTATTTGCGGTTAATTTATAGTCCCCACAAATGCGTATGGTTTGGTCAGGCTTAACCACTGGAACTATGGGTGCTGCCTATTCCCAGAATTGGACAGGTTGGATGATGCCCAGTTGTTCTAACCGGCACAGTTCTACATCCACCTTCTCCTTCAACGCATAAGGTCCAGTCTGGCCTTAAATAAACGTGACATCGCCTGAGGGTCCGCATATATTTTTGTTTGAAAGCCTTTTATCTTCCCTAATTCATCCCGAAATACCCTGTCGTATTTCCTTAGCAGTTCAGGAACCCCTCCTGTTTTCAGGTGAAATATTTCAGACCAGCCAAGCTTGACCTTTTGTAACCAGTCTCGCCCCAGAAGACTAGATCCTTCTTTTTAAATTTTTTTTTATATTCACTCACGGGATGTGGGCTTCGCTGGCTGGGCCAGCATTTATTGCCCATCCCTAATTGCCCCTTGAGAATGTGGTGGTGAGCTGCCTTCTTGAACCGCTGCAGTCCATGTGGTGTAGGTACACCCACAGTGCTGTTAGGGAGGGAGTTCCAGGATTTTGACACAGCGACAGTGAAGGAACGGCCGATATATTTCCAAGTCAGGATGGTGAGTGGCTTGGAGGGGAACTTCCAGGTGGTGATGTTCCCATCTATCTGCTGCCCTCCTCCTTCTAGATGGTAGTGATCGCAGGTTTGGAAGGTGCTGTCTAAGGAGCCCTGATGAATTCCTGCAGTGCATCTTGTAGATGGTACACACACTGCTGCTACTGTGCGTCGGTGGTGGAGGGGGTGAATGTTTGTGGATGTGGTGCCAATCAAGCAGACTGCTTTGTCCTGGATGGTGTCAAGTTTCTTGAGTGTTGTTGGAGCTGCACTCATCCAGGCAAATGGGGAGTATTCCATCACACTCCTGGCTTGTGTCTTGTAGATGGTGGACAGGCTTTGGGGAGTCAGGAGGTAAGTTACTCACCACAGGATTCCCAGCCTCTGACCTGCTGTTATAGCCACAGTTTTATATGGCTAGTCCAATTCAGTTTCTGGTCAATGGTAACCCCCAGGGTGTTGATAGTGGGTGATTCAGCGATGGTAATGCCAATGAACATCATGGGGCGATGGTTAGATTCTCTCTTGTCGGAGATGGTCATTGCCTCGCACTTGTGTAGCGTGAACGTTACTTGCCGCTTGTCAGCCCCAAGCCTGGATATTGTCGCGAATGGTGCCGAATATTGTGCAATCATCAGCGAACATCCCCACTTCTGACCTTATGATGAAAGGAAGGTCATTGATGAAGCAGTTGAAGATGGTTGGGCTGAGGACACTACCCTGATGAACTCCTGCACCGATGTCCTGGAGCTGAGATGACTGACCTCCAACAACCACAACCAACTTCCCTTGTGCTAGGTATGACTCCAACCAGCAGAGAGTTTTCCCCCTGAATCCCATTGACTCCAGTTTTGCTCGGGCTCCTTGATGCCACACTCGATCAAATGCGGCCCTGATGTCAAGGGCAGTCACTCTCATCTCACCTCGGGAGTTCAGCTCTTTTGTCCATATTTGAACCAAGTTTGAGATCAGGAGCTGAGTGGCCCTGGCAGAACCCAAACTGAGCATCAGTGAGCAGGTTATTGCTAAGCAAGTGCCGTTTGATAGCACTGTTGATGACCCCTTCCGTCACTTTACTGATGATCGAGAGTAGACTGATGGAGTGGCAATTGGCCGGGTTGGATTTGTCCAGCTTTTTGTGCACGGGACATACCTGGGCAATTTTCCACATAGCCGGGTAGATGCCAATGTTGTAGCTGTACTGGAGCAGCTTGGCTAGGGAGCAGCAAGTTCTGTAGCACAAGTCTTCAGTACTATTGCCAGAATATTGTCAGGGCCCATAGCCTTTGCAGTATCCAGTGCCTTCAGCCATTTCTTGATATCACGTGGAATGAATTGAATTGGCTGAAGACTGGCATCTGTGATGCTGGGACCTCTGGAGGAGGCTGAGATGGATCATCCTGTCACTATTATTACTGGAACTTGAACTGTCTGTTGCCAATAAGACACTGGTGCTGTGGCGATGCCCTTTACATGTATACATTTTCCAGTCTACATCTTTAATTTAGCGGTTGTCCGCTCCAGGTTTTGTGGCTGGCTACCTTCGTTTGGGCATTTGAGCGTGTGCTCTCCCGCCACTGTAGCTGAGGCTCCCATATCCACCTCCATCATTAGTGGCCTCTCATTAACTTGGATTGTGACAGTGATAGGTTCTGTTTTTACAGCGGTGACATTATACAGGGAATAGATGTTGGCATCGGCAGCTTCAGGTTCTGCTGTATTTTTAAATTCAATATGTTGGTTTGCTGCTTTACAGGCTGCTTTGACTTCACCCGGCATTGCCTCACTACATGACCTTTCTTATGGCAGTATTGGCATTCTGCCTCCTTGAACCCATAGGTGTCCGGTCTGTAGTCACCTCAACATCGATAACAAGTTAACCTTGGAGTCGCTGCTGAAGTGTTTGTACTCGGCCCTTTCATGTATCTGACAGCAGGCATTGCCTCGCGTTTCGATACTGCGTCTCTGGTTTTCACACTAGACTCAGCGGTAGGTTCCTGCCCCACATGAAGAACGGCGCCATGTTGTATGTGTTGCAAAGCCTGCGAGTCCCTTGCAGCACTTTCCATGCCGAGGGAGGGAGATTTCTAGGGTGCGGCTTCAATCGATGTCAACCCTGGCGAGTAAATGGCTGAATGGGGTCATCTTGAACTCCGCAAATGAATCGGTCCTGCTGCATCTCACTTAGTATGTCCCTGAAGTCACTGAGGCTCTGTCACCTGCTTCAGTTTCACTGCATAGGCTGCGATGGACTCCCCTGGGGCCCTAACTCTGCAATTAAATTTAAAGCGCTGCATTATTACGATGGCTTCAGCTGGAAATGCGTTTTCACGAGGTCCACTAATTTATTAAAGGATTTCGAATTGGGTGCACTCCGGGCTGTCAGGTAGCGGCTGAGATTGGATGTCTTAATGCCACATACACTCAAAAGGATGGATTTCGGCTTTGCCTCTGCAATAATTTCATTCACTGTGAAATAAAAACTAAGACTCTATACATACTGACTCCAGTCACATTGTAAGGATCGATTCTGTGGAAGAGTGGCATGACTGGTGAGTCGTCTTTCCTCGTTTCCTGAGATGTGATGTACTCATGTTAACAAGGCGAGGTGCAGCGTCCGAGCTATTTTACCCTCGTCCCCAAATATAATGACTCGAGGGGGTGGACAGGTTTCAACAAGAAACAGATAAACCTTATTACAGAGAGTTTTTCAGGTTCGACATTCCCGATCAGAACTCTCGTCTGGAAGCCTCACCCCCCACCCATGATTACCCTGCGCTTAGGGCTCATTGGTCAGAGCCTCCAAGGACATCACATGACCCCTGATGGACAGAAGCAGAGGCTATACCTTCAGTCACTACAGCAACCTTCCTGAAAATGACTTCAGGTAAATTAGGATGGTGGCCGGTGGCCATAAAACACTGGGTGACTCCCCCCTGGCCCACACCATTCCCTCATGGGTGAGGGGGAATTAAAATCAGGCCTCAGTGCCCATTGCAGCATATAACAGCTAAGACCCAGTAACCACGCTAACGTATAATAGAAGGGAGTGGCTGAAGTGACTAATGACCCTGTTGCCTGCTTATTTCACTACTCTAATGCAGCTGGGTGTAAAGTGATTGATTGTCAGTGTGACAGATATAAACATACTGGGATTTGAAACACTTTCCACTTTGCAACCAGAAGCAGCTCCTCACTCCAAGCTGGGAACTGCAGGAATCAAACACAATCCAGGAATTCCTATTTATAGTAACCCCTCACAGCATATTGTCCTAAATAGCGAACAATTTACTCTGCTCATTTCCCATACTTTTTAATATCCCACCTCGTCTAATTCCACTCTCCCCCTCGCTCTCCACACCCTTTAAAACCCCTCCAATCTAATTCCACTCTCCCGCTCGCTCCCAATGCTCTTTAATATTCCCATTGTTTTATGGAAGTATCTAATTTCCTTCTGGGCTGCAGCAGTTCAAGAAGGCGGCTCACTACCACCTTCTCAAGGGCAATTAGGGATGAACAATAAACACTGGCCCACTGAGCAATAGTCACATCGCATGAAAGAATAGAACAATGAATTTATATTTCATCTATATTTGTCACGGGGATTATCACAATATTTCTCATCTTCCATTTAACTATTTTATTGAATTATCTTAAATGTGTGCAGCTATTACTATCGCTCCATCTAGAGCCACAATTCATCACTATTCACTTTATCAGGACTTTTTTACAAGCTGAAAAAAATGGCTATCAGATCCGATTTTAACATTCACAGCTCCAGTGAAAAAACCCTTAAATTGTCTGCAGAGCTCGAACCCCTTTTTACTGCGAGTATCACAGCAAATCAAGCTAGTGAATCCTTTCCAGTGTTTTACATCTGTTCTATAACGGGGTACGCGATGGCGTAGTGGCATTGTCACTGGGTGAAGGATCCAGGAACCCAGGGCAATACTCTGGGGAACCCGAGTTCGAATCCCATCACGGCACAGGGTGGGATTTGAATCTGGAATTAAAAGCCTAATGAAGCAAAATCATTGTCGATTATTGTTTAGGGAAGGAAATCTGCTGTCCTTACCTGGTCTGGCCTACATGTGACTCCGGGCTCTTAAATGCCCTCTGAGCAAGGGCAATTTGATGGGCAATAAATGCTGCCCTGGCCAATGATGCCCACATCACATGAACGAATATTTAAAAAAAACAGGCTGCACACATTAGCAACCATAGCCTTAGGAAGGTCTTATATAAATCGAAGATTAACGCACCTGATTTGGTCAAATGGGCAGGATGGGGTCAGATTACGAATCATGAAGCAGGGACAGAAAGAGAGAGAGAGAAATGGATTCATGTTGCATAAAGGAAGGGATCACTGATGCAAAGTGTGAGCATTGGCTAGGATAAACTTTACTTAGGGGGATTTTGTTCTTGCTAAGAATGGTGGGCGGTCCCTTTGCAGTAATATTAAACTGGAGAATGGTTGGAATCATTAACACAGCGTGTGCACATGAGAGGTTGTCATTCATGGACAGGGATTTTTCTGTTGCAATGACGGCGATACTTTTTTATCACCATCATTCCATTGAAACTGACAAAAACTTCTGGAGTCCGCACACAAGCAAAATAATGTAGGTATCCAGAAGCTGCTGCCGGTTAGACCACGCTCCTCCAGAGGGCACACTGCAGAGATTTCCACACATTGTAACCATAAACTGATTAAAAATATCACTCTAATTCTCTTAGTTTCATTGTTTAAACCCTAATAAAGTTGCACCTTGTTGATTGAGATGTAACAGGGTTTTCAATGGCATAATAACTTCAGAACTACTGCTAAACACCCTCACTGGCTCTGAAAAGCTCATTTTAAATTTGTGGAATGTCAAATTTCTCCACAATGATAAAAAAATCCACTATATTTTTTAAAAACAAAAGCTTTTTTCTGTTTGTTTATCTTTATTTTAGTTTCCACCTTAATCCAATCATGATCATTTAGCTCTCAACCTGAAAATTTAAATGAAAAGTGAAGGCTATTAAGTGCTTTTAATTCCCTGATTTGCTGTATGTGAATGGTTCCCTGACAATGTTGTCTGATGACAAGCACTGGCTCAGTTGGGAGCGACCTTGACTCGGAGGTGAAGGTTTTGGTTTCAAGTCCTACCCCAGGACTCGAGTACATCAATCCAGGTTGAGTCTCCAGTGCAGTACTGAGTCCACTGGAGGTGCGGTTTCTTTGGATGAGATGTTAGACTGAGGCTGCGTCTGCCCGCTCAGGTGGAAGTGAAAGATACCATGGCAGCATTTGGAAGAAAAGCAGGGAGCTCTCCCCAGTGCCCTGGACAACATTTATTCTTTGAACATCACAAAAAGGCACATTATCTGGCCATTATCACACTGCTGTCCGTGGGAGCTTGCTGTGCACAAATTAGCTGCTGCATTTCCTACATTACAACACTTCAAAAATACTTCATTGGCTGTAAAGCACTTGGGACATCCTGAAAGGCATTATATAAACATGTGCATTCCCTTGACTTGATGCTAGATTTAAACTTCCCTATGAAAGGGGAAATCCATGCCATAAAGATCATTTGATCCTTGCGGGCAGCCTTTACCAAGGCCAGCAGTGGGCACCCTTGCCTCTGCACTGACTGCGAAATTCAGGCTAACAATTGAAATGTCAGTTCGGAACTCCAGGGCAATGCAGAGTCAATGTTCATCTTCTAATTGAATGACTCCCTTTTATTAAGCATTACCATTCCTAACATGCATTGGAAGTGTCAGATAGGAGAGAATTGGGAGCATTGCACATAGAAAATGTCAGCACGTATTTTAAAATCATACATTATTTAAAGTGGAGGCTGCTTATTTATTTATTCAGTCACGGGATGTGGGCTTCGCTGGCTGGGCCAGCATTTATTGCCCATCCCTAATTGCCCTTGAGAAGGTGGTGGTGAGCTGCCTTCTTGAGCCGCTGCAGTCCATGCGGTGTAGGTACACCCACAGTGCTATTAGGAAGGGAGTTCAAGAATTTTGACCCAGCTACAGTGAAGGAACGGTGATATATTTCCAAGTCAGGATGGTGAGTGACTTGGAGGGGAACTTCCAGGTGATGGTGTTCCCATCTATCTGCTGCCCTTGTCCTTCAAGATGGTAGAGGTCACGGGTTTGGAAGAAGCTGTTGAAGGAGCCTTGGTGAATTCCTGCAGTGCATCTTGTAGATGGTACACACTACTGCTACTGTACGTCGGTGGTGGAGGGTGTGAATTTTTAAGGTGGTAGATGTGGTGCCAGTCAGGTGCTTTGTCCTGGATGGTGTTGAGCTTCTTAAGTGTTTTTGGAGATGCTCTCACCCAACCAAGTAGGGAGCATTCCATTACACTCCTGACTTGTGCCTTGTAGATGATGGACAGGCTTTGGGGAGTCAGCAGGTGAGTTACTCATCGCAGGATTCCTAGCCCCTGACCTGCTGTTATAGCCACAGTTTTATATGGCTAGTCCAGTTCAGTTTCTGGTCAATGGTAACCCCCAGGATGTTGACAGAGGGGGATTCAGCAATGGTAATGGCATTGAGCGTCAAGGGGTGATGGTTAGATTCTCTCTTATTGGAGATGGTCATTGCCTGACACTTGTGTGGTGTGCATGTTACTTGCCACTTGTCAGCCCAAGCCTGGATATTGTCCAGATCTTGCTGCATTAGGACATGGACTGCTTCAGTATCTGAGGAGTTGCAAATGGTGCTGAACATTGTGCAATCATCAGTGAACATCCGCACTTCTGACCTTATGATGAAAGGAAAGTCATTGATGAAGCAGCTGAAGATGGTTGGGCCTAGGTCACTACCCTGAGGAACTCCTGCTGTGATGTCCTGGAACTGAGATGACTGACCTCCAACAACCACAACCATCTTCCTTTGTGCTAGGTATGACTCCAACCAGCAAAGAGTTTTACCCCTGATTCCTACTGACTCCAGGTTAGCTAGGGTTCCTTGATGCCACACTCGGTCAAATGCAGCCTTGGTGTCAAGGGCAGTCACTCTCATCTCACCTCGGGAGTTCAGCTCTTCTGCCCATGTTTGAACCAAGGCTGTAATGAGGTCAGGAGCTGAGTGGCTCTGGCAGAACCCAAACTGGGCATCAGTGAGCAGGGTATTGCTAAGCAAGTGCCGTTTGATAGCACTGTTGATGACCCCTTCCATTACTTTGCTGATGATCGAGAGTAGACTGATGGGTGGTAATTGGCCAGGTTGGGTTTGTCCTGCTTTTTGTGCACAGGACATACCATTTTCTACATAGCTGGGTAGATGCCAGTGTTGTAGCTGTACTGGAACAGCTTCGCTAGGGGCACAGCAAGTTCTGGAGCACAAGTCTTCAGCACTATTGCCGGAATATTGCCAGGGCCCATAGCCTTTGCAGTATCCAATGCTTTCAGCCGTTTCTTGATATCACGTGGAGTGAATCGAATTTGCTAAAGACTGGCATCAGTGATGTTGGGGACCTCCGGAGGAGGCTGAGATGGATTATCCGCTCGTCACTTCTGGCTGAAGATTGTTGCAAATGATGCACTGGTAGAGTGGGGGATATTCCCGGCCATGAGGTTGCAGGTTGTGTTCAAGTACTATTCTGCTGCTGCTGATGGCCCACAGCGCCTCATGGATGTCCAGTTTTGAATTGCTAGTTCTGTTTGAAATCTATCCCATTTAGCATGGTGGTAGTGCCACACAACACAATGGAGGGTATCCTCAATGTGAAGATGAGACTTTGTCTCCACAAGGACTGTGCGGTGGTCACTCCTACCGATACTGTCATGGACAGATGCAGCTGCGGCAGGCAGGTTGGTGAGGATGAGGTCTAGTATGTTTTTCCCTCTTGTTGGTTCCCTCACCACCTGCTGCAGACCCAAACTAGCAGCTCGGTCACTTAGGACTCAGCCAGCTCAGTCAGTAGTGGTGTTACTGAGCCACTCTTGGTAATGGACATTGAAGTCCCCCACCCAGAGTACATTCTGTGCCCTTGCCAGCTTCAGTACTACAGGTTTTTTTTTGTGGGAGAGGTACTTCTTCTCAAGATACAACAAATATTTCATTATTGCTGCAAAAAGAGACATTCTGTTAAAGCTTTTTGTCTTGTACTCATCAGGACAGATTCGCAAGAAAACCAAATCTCAATTTATACAAATAATTCATTGTTTGCAGGAGATTTTGACCAGTAGACCACTGGCCTCCCTTTCAATACGTGCTTTGACAATGAACAACACCTTAGGAAGTCGGATTACCACTTATCTAGATTGTAAAGCCTCTCACACATTGGGCAGCACAATCCAATTTCCCCATTGGTGCAATAAAAATATGAAAATGCATCAAAAGGAAACTCTGCAGCTGTGAATGGCTGTCTTGTGGGAATGAGATGGTGAAATTTTTATGAAACCTCCTGGCCATCTACTCAACTGCTGCTAAATTCGGAAATGTCCTCAGCAGGAATTCTTAAGTTGCATTGTATTCACTCAGACATGAAGTGACACCTCACTGAATTTGAAGAACGCCTCTATATTTTGGAGGTACTTGTGCAGTCAGAGATTCCCATGTCGGATAAAGAGTGTTCATTCAATGAATATCCATTAAGTCAAAAGACACCAATTCAGATCCACCGGTGACGAATGTGACAACTCAAAAGGCTGATCGTTCCAGCGGAGAATTGGACCCTCTCATGCATCGATTAACCTCTGATACATGCACGGACTGTTAAAAGATGCTGCTTTTCAATTATTCCGTGTTTTTCAGTCACTGAGCATAACGTAAACGCAGCTTTTTTTGGAGCATGGTTTTCCAATTAGTAGCCTCTGAACCCTACATGGGTAAATAAACTCTGCAAAGTACAGTAAATAACACAATTATAGGCTGACAAAATATCAGCTGAAAACAGTTTGCATTCAGAGTGAATCAGCCCTGGCGTTGCTAACAGCGAGAGAAAGTCTAGGTCCTCTTTCTGTGGCTGATTTCCTGTCTGTTTTGTATTCTCTATCTTTCCGGACTCCCTCTTCTCTCTCCCCAACTCCAAGTGGCTTTCACACTTTCACTTGTCTTGTGTATTCATCCCTTTACTCACTCCCCTTTTGCACATCTCTGCCTCCTGTTCATTCTCTCTCCTGTTTGACTCCCACTCTGTACAACTGTCATATACCCTCTCCCTCTGCCTCACCCTCTCTGTTACTCTCTCTCTGTCTCTCTCTCTCTCTGTCTCTCTCTCTTACTCCCTCTCTCTCTCTGTCTCTCTTTGTTACTCTCCCTCTGTCTCTCTTGATCTGGCTCTCTCTCTCTCCCTCTATTACTCTCTCTCTCCTTGTCTGTCTATCCGTCTGTCTGTCTTTCTCTCACTTTGTGTCTCTCTCTCTCACACTCAGACCTTCCCCAGAGCCAGAATCAAGGCTTTACCCCTTCTGTTAAATGCAGGAACCATTTCAACTCCCCCTGCTCCTAAGGAGATGAGGTTGGGGGATGTCATACTGTGCATGAGAGAGAAACTGGGGTTTGGAACTAGAATTGGGAGTGGGGTGGTGGGGGATGGAGTGGGTGTGGGGCAGCCAGTTTCCCATGGGAGGAGGTGTGTGGAGCATAAACATTGGCACAGACCCATTGAACCAAATGACCTCTCTCTATGTTGTAAATGGACCGCCCCAGATAATTGAGAGAGAATTTAGATAGTGCAACATAATCCCCAGTGTTAAACCATCCAACCTTCCACCACATGATTTTGCATCTCTGAATCACTGAAATAACCTGTTGCATTGCTGAAAAAAGAGCCATGTCTAATCTTCTCATCTTGTACACATCAGGTCACGACACCAGCGTGTGGAACTGTAAGAATCCCAATGCCATGAGCATGGTCTCATTGGCAAACTTGTAAACAGGGCCCGAGGCTATTTGCTCACCATGCAAGTTTGATGCTGAAATAGGGGCATCAATGGCATCCTGCAGGATAATGGCTACTCTGATCAGATCATTTCACACCGTATATCACACCAACTCATGAACGGGCTTAAGGCCGTCACTTTCGGCACTGAAAAGTGCCCAGTCTACCTCAGGTTACTCTGGAAGGGCAAAGTATCTAAAATATTTGAGCAACAGGTGAAGCTAGCTGTTACACGCTGTTACTGTGCAGTAGCAACACGAGTGGTATTTGCCACTAACAGGATGCTGCTGTCAAGCCAGAAAGACGTTCTGCCTATCTGACAAATGAGTAATGTGGTAAATGAATTTCAGTGCCAGTGTGATGCTAGGTATGTAGGCCGTATGTCCCAAAGACTAGCGACTCATACCAAACAGCATGTCCCAGCCGCTGTTCGCAATGGGCAGGGTACAGACCATACCCAACCAGCCCGTGCTTGTGAAACTCAAAACACAGTCTCCAACATTAGATGTGATTCCACAATTGGACAACATTTGCTAAATAATCTTCAGTGTGCTAAGAATTATGCTGACAACTGATTTAAGATTGTCATTCGGGCTCAGTGTGGCACATTTGCATGTACTGGAAGCTACATATATTAATACACAGGGCCCTGTTCTTTGCAGACAGGAAGAACATGTACACACATTGCGCCTGTTTCAGCTAAACAAAATAAGTGACAGCCATTCGCTGACTCATTCCTCAGGGCAATGTCTTGACCCTGAATCAGGGTCAAGCTGCCTGGTTTAAATTTTAAACAATGATTCACAGTTAACTGTCAGTCACCAACACTAGTGCATTTTTCATGACAATGCCACTTGCCAACCAATCAGCACTCTCTTCACGTACAGAACAAATTGTTGTTTTCCCCTTATATTGGTATTCTTGCAAGTGTCCTGATGAGTGCAAGACAAAAAGCTTCAACATGCCTCTCTTTTTTCAGCAATACTCAAGTTCTCTACTACCCAACGACTATTTATAAATAAGCTTTTCCTTTGTTTTGATCCCTGGCAGCCCTGAAAACCAGCATGTTGACGGTTTGTATATTCGCAGGCGTCCTTCAGCACCTCAACATCATAATGCCCTGCGATGCCCAGTCACAGCGGGAGGTCAGTGGATAGCAGTCAGGCGCAGGAATCTCATGAAGAAATCCAAAAGCCCGTGTCATGCCCCTGGTGTAAGGCTGCTGGTCAAACCCTGCACAGACTGAGGCTTGCATCCAGGACCTTCTTGAGTGCAGTGCACTTACAGCTACTGCAGACTTCCAGCGGCTTCCACATAATCTTCCTGAATATCATTTAATCACTCAAAGGAGCAGCAAATTATGGCACCCACTCAAATGCTTAAAAGAAGGAAATTTAATTTTCAGTTTTGAAATAATTATTGCTTTTGAAATGTCTCTCGTGTTTCTCCATTGGCCTTTCAGTTAAGAGCAAGTTGCTCTTCTTAAAAGGAATTAGCATTTTCTGATTAACAAAATCAAATACTTTTGTGTCTGTTTTTCAAAATCTCCATATTCTATACTTGCATGAAATTTTAATCGAAAGCAACTTTGTAAGTGACCTTTCATTCTGAGTTTATTACAATGCAAGAATAGAGCATAGAATCATAGAAACTTACAGCACAGAGGGACGCCATTCGGCCCATCGTGTCTGTGCTGGTAGAAAAAGGGCTACCGAGCTTAATCTCACTGCCCAGCTCTTGCCCTGCAGCCCTGTAGGTTACAGCACTTCAAGTGGACCTCTAAGCGATTTTTAAGTATGTTGAGGTTTTCAGCCTATATCACCCTTTCAGGCAATGAATTCCAGACTCCACCATCCTCCGGGTGAAAAAATAATTCTCCTTAACTTCCCTCTAACCCTTCTACCATTTTGTTTTTGTCCTCTCTGAAAGCAATAGGTTCTTCCTTTTCACACCCAGTGGTATGACCCCGCAGTTGGTAAAGCTGAGTTATTTAAAAATCCCAGAAGGAAACTTTAAACAACTGTCATAACCTATATTTTTAAGTGGTATGTTTGAGGTGCAGCTCTAAATTCAGGAATCAGGCCACCAGTTCTCAAGAGGTTTTATATCAAAATGCATGGGACAGTTATTAATTTACACAAGTTCAATATATACACATGGCTACAAATTACTACTATCATAACATTTAACAAACTCCCAAACTAATCTCCATTAAAGCAACAATAACCTAGAGGCCTCAACCCCAACATAACCGCGCATCATTCTGATCTTCAGTTCGGCGGGTATGCACCAGAGTTGGCTGCACGCCCGCCGAAATGTCAAAGTCCTGTTGAGGCCAATAATCACATAATTAAACTAATTGTCTGGGCTGCCCGTCCAACCTTAAGGTTGGGGGGCCAGTGAACAGCCCAGGCGGCCTTTGCATTTCTCATAAAACCTCCTCCACCAGCGGGATGAGGTTTCATGAAGGGTTTACAAATTAAATAACATTTTTTGTTAAAATACATAAATATGTCCCAGCTCCGTTGACACTGTCACATGAGGGGACATGCCTGATTATTTTTTTTCTCTTTTTTACAATGTTTGATTCTCAAATTAACCTCCCTGAGGCAGCTCTGTGCCTGGATGTACCTACACCACATGGATTGCAGCGGTTCAAGAAGGCAGCTCACCACCTCCTTCTCAAGGGCAACTAGTGATGGGCAATAAATGCTGGCCCAACCAACGAAGCCCACATCCCATGAATGAATTTTTAAAAAACTCTATGAACCCCACTTATTATTACCTGCTCCTGCAACACTCCCTTTGAACAACAAATATCACTATCCCACAACATTAAGGATTGACTGGCCCCTCTGTGTCTTAAAATTTTAACATCTTTACCTACTCCACCCTGTACACATGGAAAGACTTTCCCTTCACATACAAAATCTTTAAAGGTTTCTGCAACCTGCTCCTCAGAATTCTCTTGAGTAAACTGTGAACACACCCCCACTCCTTCACCTTTCACTGAGTCTTCCTGTTTTACCTGTACACAAACCATTGGTTTCTCCTGTGCCTGAACCTCAGAACCCACAGTACTTACACTTCAAGAGCTTTCCTGTACCCCAACAATTCCAACAGATTTTTCTTGCAATCTCCAACACACTGGCTTTGTGTACCCCACTTTATTACAATGAAAACACCTCAATTTTCCAATATCACTTCTACCTTCAGCACTTTCCTTTTTATTCCAAGAAAAAAACTTCCTGGGAACTTCCAGCTACTCCTTCTCTTCCCTGACTACCTACCTTCCTTTCACCTCCCCACTTTTTATCCTTTTCCAATTGGAAAGGGTGACGAAATATGGATTAGCTCTATGAACTAACTCATAATCGACTATCTCTGCTGATTGTCTTACAGAATCAACCCTCTGGTCCTCATATGAGTTCTCACTACCAAAGGGATTGAACCTTTAAGTTCTTCCAAATGAATTACGTCCCTAAGAGCTGCATAGGTTATCTCTTTTTTAACATCCGTATCCACCAGTCAAAATTACTTCATTTTACTCATTCAAACTCAATGTAAGTTCAATATATCAGGTGTTTTCTCATATTCCTAAATTTCTGCCTGTATGCTTCAGGAACTTACTCATATGCACTCACAATAGTCTTTTTCACCTCATCATAATTCATCGACATTTCGTCTGATAGTGAAGCATATACCTCATGCGCTCTACCTGACAACTTAGACTGTAATAATAATGTCCAGTTTTCCTATATCCATCTCATTTGTTTAGCTAGCTTCTCAAATGAAATAAAGAATGCTTCAATATCTTTTTCCTCAAACTTTGGAAGAGTTTATACAAATTTAAACATCTCTCCACTGGGTTCTACTCCAGAGATAAGTCCTTCCTTACCTACTGGCGTCTCTTTTTTAACTGCCAACATTTTCAGATGGAATTCTCTCTCTCTCTTTTTCTCTTCCCTCCTTCTCTATCTTCACAATTTCTAATTCTTTTTCAAAAGCCATTTCTCTGTCCTTTGCTTCTAATTCAACCTTTACTGTTATTTTATGGAGTGGGCTGGAAGGGACTAAAACTCAGTCCACAAGCATGACCCAGACCTCCCTGTCGCTTGCCATTTCAACACTCCACCCTGCTCTCATGCCCACATGTCTGTCCTTGGCCTGCTGCATTGTTCCAGTGAAGCTCAACGCAAACTGGAGGAACAGCAGCTCATCTTCCGACTAGGCACTTTACAGCCTTCCGGGCTGAATATTGAATTCAACAACTTCAGCCCATGAACTCTTTCCTCTTTCTTTACCCTTTTTTAATCCAATTGTTTTTATTTTTATTTACTTTTATTACATTTATTATTCATTTATTTACTTATTCATTTGTTATTCCTTTATCCCCAACTTCTCCCACCGCCACCCCCCCCGCCTCCACCGCCCGCCACCTACTACCTGCACAGATCCATCTGTCACTGGTTTCAATGTTGTGCTTTCACAGAGCGCTGAGCCTTGTTCTGCTATTAACATATTCTGCTATCTGGAATCTGCTATCTTACCTTTATGCCACCATCAGCACCTTCTTTAGTCTTTAACGCTACCATTAACACTGCCTTTGTCTTGTGTCCATGACATCTTTGTCAATCTCTCCTCAGCTCCCATCTACCCTTGACGTTCTATTTTGCTCCACCTGCTCTACCCTGTCTTAAACAGTATCATGTCCATCACATTTCCACTCCTCTTTAGCTCTGAAGGAGAGTCATATAGACTCGAAACGTTAACTCTGTTTGTCTCTCCACAGATGCTGCCTGACCTGCTGAGTTTTTCCAGCATTTTCGGTTTTTATTTTAGGGACTAAAACTATCTTACTAACCTCCCTTTATAAAGGTGCCAAGAGTTTTGTGACATTTCTGGGAGGTACATGAGGTTTGTCACTACCTAGTCTATCTGAATGGTCGGAAGTACACCAGTCAGTGATAGTGAAACAACAGCCAAATAAACTGCATTTCCTTTAAGTAAATTGATTTGGTTTATGTTACAGCTGGGCTCTGCACTTCATTCAAACTCTGTCCAAAGAAAACACCTTGGCCCTGTATATGTAGATAGGCACCTCTTGTGGCCTAGAACTAACTTGGCAGCAGTATACTGGTGCTATTCTGCTGCTAGGTACCATTTCTAGCCTGGTATGACCTCGCTGGTCTGATCTCACCTGGGGAATGTACAAGGGCTGCTCTGTGCTGGGAAAGTATTCACCTTCATGCTCTTTAGTTTTGTGGTAGCACAGTCAAAATTAGAGGTTAATGAATTAATCTCTCCAATTACATCATCCCCTAGAACACACATTTAGAACGTTTCTTGGCATCCGTTTAAAATTGCAGAACCTTTTTTAATTATTAGTGCTGAAAGGAATGTGTTGAAAGATGAAAAGAATTAATTCTGAGGCATTCGCTGTGAAGCTTCAGTATCGCTTCCTCCAATCTACTTGTCAATTTCGTAAATATTTAAAATTAAGCAACTCAGGATATCTGATTGAGAAACAGAACATGAGTAAATAGACTACAGTGGCTGTGTCTTCTGATCCTTTGAAGTGTGCTTTATCTGTGTCTTTGAATCTATATTGCTTGTGTTAGGGACTCAACTTCTAAATAACTTGGTGTTCTATATCCCATTCTTCTTCTCTTTGATGTAAACGTACCAATCACACACAAGGGTTGGTGAAACAATAATGTGGGTTCCTTATTTGAAGATAAGATGATATACAGATAGATTTACTGGGAGGCTAAGTTTAGTACATCTGATCTCAACACTGCTGCTCGCAGACTGACTACAAGTCATGGGACTAGTACATCATATCCTGTCAATGTGATATTGATTGACGGTAGTTTAAGATACGGTTCCTTAAAGGTGCATGTCTTCATATCACAAGACCCCCTTTTTGTTAACAACTAAAGGTTTAACCTTAAAGATTCAAACTATTTACAAGAAAGCAAAACAAAATAACATCGTGTCTGAATGGACTTTAACACCAAGGAATAAATGTACACGTCTATGAAACATATCAACGGGTTTGCATATCCATTCAGCTTTAGTCATGGTGGTCTTTGCTGGAGCTGCTGAGTGTTTGCAGAATGCTGGTTAGGGTTGCTTGGTTAGTGTTGCATCTTGGGCTGTTATCTAGTCGCAGTGAGGTTACTCGGTGTTTCTGGTTGTGCTATTGTCCTAATTTGGCATCTGTTTCATCGTACTGACATGCCATTTGGTACTTGATATGATCTTGGTCCTGGGCATATGCTGATGGTTCCCGTTAGATTCCAAGTGCCATCAGTTCAACGTTGCACTCAAACTTTCTGTCCAATGTCCAATGGGTAATTCGATACCCACATGTCAGTCATGGGCATCTTTCATCTTCCCCTGTTCTACAAGCACTACATAGCGTACTCCTGGGAGTATTGACAAGTGATGACAGGGGCATGTTGTTGCACTTGTTTGCTGAACAGTAATTCCTTGTGGGGTCCAGTATGGTGAAGTTAGTACATTCGGAGTGTTTGTGCGTCCTCAGTTCCAACTGTGCCAAGTAGCCCGTTGGTTGATGATCTGCATTGCAGAGTTAGGTAGTCTTCTCCCAGTGTAAGCACAAGGTGGCCTTTGTGGCCTGTGGTTCTTACCATTGTCTTGATGATATCATGGACGGTGACAAAGAACAGATCCTCAAACGCCAGTAGGTCTCCGATCACTGGACCTGTGGTGTCCACAATATAAAACATCTGAGGTGACCAAGGGGAGTTTTTACAGTGACACCTGAGGGATCCCAGGGACGGAATCTCCGAGTCATTGTACATGGCGAGTTTGGCACTGGTTGGTAGAGTCAACATTTGTCATTTCTTTGGATGCATACATTTCAATGTGCAAGGTGGAAGGATGTTTGCGCTAATATCCAGTTTGGCATATATATAATGCTGACCCTGCATCCGTGGGCATATAAACTGAACAGTGGCAAAGGATTCTTTTGGTACCACTGTGCCAATGCATTCTTTGATGTTCACCATGATGTATGTCTGTCTATTTTGTGTGTTGATGGCCTGGTCATGATCAACATCTGACTGTGTAGCTTGGCTGGACATTTTGTGCATCTTGTCTTTATGCTTTACGCTTGTCTTTATAAGGTGAACACTTATGATTGGCTTTTGCTCTTGGTTGATTGGAACGCTCTACTTGCCTGGCCTCTGGTTGTGGCTTGTCTTGACTTCGAACCACTTGTTCCAGCCTTTGCTTTCTGCATTGGTGCTTCCTGTGCCTGCTGGTCCCACATGCCTTGCATACAGCATTAAAAACTGGGCATTTCCTGGATGCATGCATGAGGCTGCACCACTTGCATTGCTTACTAGGCTTTTCTGTATTGGCCATCATGCCATGGTGGATGAATTATGCAAAGCCTGTAGACTCTGTCTATCCACTAGTATGGCTTCATACTTGCACTCACTTTGCATAGTGCTTCCAGGGTGCAATCTTTGGGTTGGCCCAAGTTGTCTTTCTGGAACACTTCCACTGGGGTAGATGCTTTCACAAGCTCAGTTATTCTGTCAGCTAGCTCTCCCACCATGAAGTCACTAACATCTCTGCATCAACTTATGAATTGGTCAATGTCTCTGTCAGTTGTTGCCTGAAAGAAATGAATCCCAGACAGTAAATTCTGAAGTTAAGCTTCACTCGTAATTGATCTTCGATTGTTGACCACATTTTTTCTGGATTTTTAAGATGGTCATCAGGCAGGCCTTATTGGTTCAGTCTATGGGGGGCTTCATTGCCTATACCAATTTTCACTTTAATGGCTTGTTTATCTGGTTTAGAAATATTGAGCTCCAGAAAACAGTGCTCAATGTGTTGTTGGAACAAGTAAAATCAGATAGCAGACCCATTACCTTCCAATTGAGTGTTAGAAATTTCATGGTCATGTTTTAGCTTTTTTCAGGATTTTTAGTGCTATCTGGAGCTTTTGACAGCTAAACAAGTCTCTTCCAGCTTTTTTTAGAGTAAACACAGCTCTGAGTTGCAGTAATGACCACTGTTTTAAATGGTCTTAGATTGCTGTTTGATGGTAGTGGTGGTGCAGTTGAGTTCTGATTTTTCCTGGTTTAACTTTAAGCTCTGCCCATGAAGCAGTGATTTGGGTGGGAAAATGGCTGCAGACTTCGAAAATGAAAACCAACATTGAAAATAGCTGTTTTTTAAAGGCTTCTTCTAGCTATTAGGAGCTGTTACTGGATAGATTCTTCTTCCCAGCCCAGTCTGCAGTGTTTAACTTCAGCATTAATGAATTCTCCTTCCTGTGGAGTTCTGCTTAGAGTGAGACCAACTGCAGTTGGCTTTTTAATTTTCTTTCCTGCTTAAACTTTGCAACAATTAGACTTTTGCTAATTAAGCTCTCCCAATTTGAACAACCTTACCAGGATCTGATACCTGCTGGCTGGAGCAAGGTGCAATCTGAGAATGAAGGTATAGTGTGTAGAGTCTATACAAAGTAACAGAACCCTTACACATGGTGAGTTGTGATGGTTGTTTCACTTTCATGCCAGCTCTTTTCTTCTGCTGCATGTGAAAGATTGAGGCTTGTATTCTACTCAGTCAAACCTTCAAAAACGTGCTACCACCCTGCCACCATGTTACATTCTTCTTTTCTTCAATGTAAACATACCAATCAGACACAGGGGTTGGTGAAACAATAATGTGGATTATTTATTTGAAAACAAGACTATATACAGATATATTTACTAAGAGGCTAAGTATAGCACATCTAATCTCGACCCTGCTGCTTGCCGACTGACTATGAGTCATGGGACTAATACATCATATTCTGTCGATGTGCTATTGATTGACAGTAGTTTGAGACATGCCCCCTTAAAGATGCATGTCTCCATATTATAACACTCTGAACTTTCCTCTCTTGATCCTGACGTAGGATGATGTCGGGCAGAACCCCCGATGTCATCCCGCCCCATTTAAATTTTCAGGAAGGCGGGGGCACAGCAAAATCAGCTGTGCGCCCGCCGACCTGTCAATAGCCAATTGAGACCATTGACAGGACCATTTAAACAATTAAAGGACCTACCTGTCCAACCTTAAGGTTGGTGGGCAGGCCAGGAGCCCCGATGGCAAACATATAAAACATGAAACCTCATCCACCGGCAGGATGAGGTTTCATGTAGGGTTTTAAAATTTTTCATAAAGTTATTATGTTAATTATGAACATGTCCCATCTCATGTGACATTATCACATGAGGGGGACATGTTAGGGAATTTTTTTTTTCTATTTTTAATATTTTTAAAGGTGTCAGTGGTCTCCCTGAGGCTGCACTTAGCCTCAGGGAGATGTGCTCTCTTATGTGCATGCGCGAAAGAGTGCACTCTCGCTTTTGGGAAATTCCCCCCCCGCCCGCACAGGGAGCGCATAGCAATCTCTGGCTCCCCGCCCGCCGGAGATTGGGTCGGGCCCGCCCGCCCGACAGGCAGAAAACACTGAAATGTTGATTGTCTAAAATCAAGGCCATCGTGTTCTAGCAGCTTCTTCAAATCAGTATTAGCAGGGCACACGGTGGAGTAGTGGTAATATCCCTGCGCTAGTAATCTAGGGTCCCAGTGTAATTCTCTGGGGACCGGGGTTCAAATCTTGCCATGGTGTGTGGAATTTGAATTCAATTAATAATTTATTTTTTAAATCTGGAATATAAAGCTAGTCTCAGTGATGGTGGCCAGGGCAGCTACCATCACATTGTTGTAAAAACCCATCTGGTTCACTCATGTCCTATAGAAAGGGAAATCTGCCATCCTTACCCGGTCTGGCCTACATGTGACTCCAGACCAATAGCAACGTGGTTAACTCTTAACTGCCCCCTGAAATGGCTGAGCAAGCCATTCAGCTCAAGGGCAATTGGGGATGGGCATCAAATGCTGGCCTTGCCAGCGATGCCCACTTCCCATGAAAGAATTTTTTTAAAAAGCACAGGGGATTACCCACCTTTGCAAAGGGCAAAGATCAGGAGAATGTGATTGAAGCAGCAGGTCTAGGTGCATTAAGCAGGGATTTGAGTGACCAGTGGCATCGAGTGTCCCTGATTCTGGAAAGAATATGGTGAGAATGTGGAACTTGCTACGTTGTGGAGTTGTGTCCAATAGGGTGGATACATTTAAGGAGAAACTAGATAAGCATAAGGGATGAATTTTACAGGGCACTTTATTCCTCGTTTCAGCCCCCCTACCCCTGCACTACCCCAGTCGAAAAGTCAGTCAGCACCTCACCAACTTTCAATCTAGCTGCCCCGCAGCAATAATGCGTTGGGGGCGGCCTCAATGACTTGAAAGTGGAACTTCCGCCCCTCAGGACAGGGAGAGCCGGCTCCTCAAGACCTGTCAGCCAATCTGATTGTCATAGTCATAGAGGCATAGTCATAGAGGCATAGTCATAGAGGCATAGTCATAGAGGCATAGTCATAGAGGGCTACAGCACAGAAAAAGGCCCTTCGGCCCCTTGAGTCTGCACCGGTCAAACAAGTACCTAACTATCCTAATCCCATTTCCCAGCACTAGGCCCATAGCCTTGTATGCCATGGCATCGCCAGTGCATGTCCAAATACTTCTTAAATGTTATGAGGGTTTCTGCCTCTACCGCCCTTTCAGGCAGTGAGTTCCAGATTCCCACCACCCTCTGGATGAAAAAATTCTTCCTCACAGCCCCTCTAAACCTCCTGCCCCTTACCTTAAATCTATGCCCCCTGGTATTGATCCCTCCACCAAGGGGAAAAGTTCCTTCCTGTCTACCCTATCTATGCCCCTCATAATTTTATACACCTCAATCATGTGCCCCCTCAATCTCCTCTGCCCCAGGGAAAATAACCCCAGTCTATCCAATCTCTCCTCATAACTAAAACTCTCCAGCCAGGCAACGTGCTGGTAAATCTCCTCTGCACTCTCTCTAGTGCAATCACATCCTTCTTATAATGCGGATTCCAGAACTACACACAATACTCTAGCTGTGGGTTAACCAGTGTTTTATACAGTAGTGGTAGCCCCAGCGGCGGCCACTGCTGGGACTATAAGGAGTCCCTAGAAGAATTGAAAATGTCTCCTGGGCTTAAAATAAGTCTGGGAATTCTGTTTTGGTGGGGATTGGGGACTCCAGTGAGGGGGAGGGAGGGGGTGGTGGGTAGTCGGGTTTTAGAGGCCGGGGGTTGAGGCACAAAATGGGGGGTAGCATCTCGGGCGGAGTGGGGTTGTCCCAATGGGTACAGGGGAGCCTGTAAAGCAGGTAACCAACCCCCCTCACCCCCCCACCCAGCCCCACCTCTCCTTCCTGCCTTCAGCCCATGGAGTGAAACCTGCCGGCCTGGTCACCAATAATCTCAGGGACAGGTCAGGGGTGGGCAGGAAGATGGTGGTCTGGCCAGCTGCTTTATTTTATGCCCCCCTCCCCCTCCCCACCTAACTGCCCTGCCCGCTGGTGAGAGGTTGTAAAATTCACCCCACGAGGAAGAAAGGAATCTGGGGGTGAGATTAAAAAGGAAGAGGGAGAAGACTCATAACGAACATAACCAACATTCCTGTAACACACATTATATCTAATTCTGTGTCAATCCTATGCTTGGGCTATTGCTACGCTCTACATTAACGTCAAGCTTGTATTGTGACAGATAATAATGGGTTAATTATACATTACAGATATATTCCTAAAGTATCACCATGCTATCTCTGATGGTGCAGTGCTAACATAATAACATATTAGGGAGATATATTATCCTGCTATTACTGCATTGCAAATATCACATCAGAGTTTTATTGTTTTACTATTTTACATTTACAGACCGGTTGTCATTATGTAAACACTGTCATAGCCTGGGTGAAGGTTAATAATGCAGGATAACAGTAAGATAAGGCAGTAGGTAAGATATAGAGGAGGCCTGGAGAAATCAAAGGGGCTATTGCAGTGGCAAGAGGCAGGAAACTCAGTGTCGTGCCTGTGTATGGAGCAATGTACAAAACACTCACTCACACAGCATCCAAAAATCAGATGAACTAGTTATAAAGAGAAAGCAAAGTTGCATTTACACGGCACATGCTATATCCTCAGAAGATCCTAAAGTGCTTCAGAGCCAATTAATCGCTGTTAGAGTACAATCATTATTGTTTGGTAGGAAAATGTGGCAGCTAATTTGCACAAAGCAAGATCCCACAAACAGTAAGTTTTTTTTTTAGTTCATTAAGGATAAATCTTGACCAGTCTTCCCGCGCTGCTCTTTAAGTAGTAACCCATGATCTTTTACACCCACAACAACTGAGGCGAGACCTCAGTTCAACACCTCGTACAGAAATATGACACCTCCAAGGAAGCAGCACTCCCTCAGTACCGACGTGTCAGCCTAGATTATGTGGTGAAGCCCAGGAGTGCGAAGAGCCGTACATCCCACTGCTCTTTATGGGGTTTGCTGGGTATTTAATGCATTTAAAGGGAAGCTAGGTGGTAGACGAGGGAGAAAGGAAGCAAGGTTATGTGGAGAGAGTCAGATGAATTAAAGTGGGTGAGAAGAGGCTTGTGTGGAGCATAAACATAGGCCTGGACTGAGTGACCCATCTCCGTCCTGAAGACTCCAAAGTCATTCTTTGTAAACTATTTGCTGACTAAACTTCAAATGAATTCACGCAATGTGAGTGATGTGATTAAAAAGCCAAATAAGTTTTCCTTTAAACACTGGCCTGAAGGGGAGTGCAGATGGTGAAAAGATTTGAACATTTATTAAAGACAAAAGAAAGTGAAGATTTTGTTTTAGCCACAGCTGAAATTGTCAAATTGGACCCTTGGTTTCACTGAATAAAGTTGTTTCTGCACAAAATCCATGTCGAAGAGAATTTGATGTGTAATTCAAAATCTTTTATCACTTCTGACATGCAATAAATTATTTTGCTACTGATCTAATTAATTCACAGGTACCTGCCCCTGAAGGGAAAATATCTCACAAACAGCAGCGATAAGTGATTGGCTCACACTCTGTGACATTTTCCCCCCATTCTCTGCACTGCAGGATTCCTCTGAACTCAACAAATGAGGCACAAACTCCCATTGCACCTTTAAAATATGCGTGGTAAGTGGAGTCAGAGCCGGGCTGGTTCTGTCATACTCTGCCGCCAGACGCAAAAAGCCCCAAGAAAAATGTGTCCTTACATTGGGTTCCAGAGAGGGGCTTTAATCCTTGGGGTCATTGTGCAGTGAGGTTAGGAAGATCTGGTTACATCTTTCAGAAATACGAAATACCAGCTGATAGCTGCAAAGCATATTTCTTGTGCATGTCTGATTTTAGTTGCTGAACATTAGCCTTACAGCAGCAGTGCTGAAGCCTAGCCTCAGACTGAATCCACACAGACAGACAGATTGAGACTGGAAAATCCTCCATACTGCTGCTCTGGGTTATGATTTCTCTCTCTCTCTCTCTCTCTCGCTCTCTCTTCCTTCCTCATTTCTCTCCACCCCAAAGGTACAACTTCAAGGAGAAGAATTCTATCCAGCCAGTGGCTCTTGGCTCCTTTGGACTTTGGCTTAGGTTTTCCACGTTCATTCAGGCAGTGAGGGTTACTGAACCTTTTTGACTAAGAACAGCTGGGTACAATGGTGGCCTGCACTGACCTCACAAACAGACTATCGGACAGAGCTCACGTCCAAGCATTTCGCAATAAACAGGAAAGAAAAAAAAAATGAAACACAATTATTTTAGCATCCCTTTAGGGCAAAAAAAACACATTTTCCCCAAATTCAATATTCTCTCTACATAATCTAAAATATATTAAAAAAATCTTCAATGTGTCCTCGCTGTCAACCTTTTTTCATTATGAATTCCTATGTCAACATTTATCATGCAAACCAATGTAAACTTGTCATCCAGTCTAATAGTTCATAGGTTCAAATATTCAGAGGATGCAAATTCCAAATCAGCATCGAGGAGGAAGAATTAAAATCAGGTAAAGGGGAACCAGACTGTGGAATCCAATATGAACAAATGGCACGGAGGCAATTGGCTAACATGGATAAGAGGCGATCTGGATATGCTTCTGGGGAGAGGGGGTTGAGAGCTATGATAAAGAGGTGAGAAGGTGGGATTGAGGGATATGGGGAAAAACTGGGTATGAGTGATTGAGGGATATGGGGAGGAGGTGGGTAAGTGGGATTAGAGGAGGAGGAGGAGGAGGGTTGATGGGATTGAGGGATATGGGGAACAGTTGGGTGGGATTGAGGGATACAGGGAGAAGGTGGGTGGTATTGAGGAATATGGGGAGAAGGAGGGAGGGATTGAAGGATATGGAGAGAAGGTGGGTAAGTGGGATTGAGGGATATTGTGAGAAAATGGGTAGCTGGGGTTTGGGTCTGATTGCCATTTGTTAATTTCCCTGAAAAAGTCTCTTTTATCAAAATTCCATCAGTAACTCCCGCTCGCAATGCAGAGGTTGGGTAAACAAATGTCTTTGGCCGTGATGTCTCTCAGAATTGGCAATGTTCTTTCACTAACTGTGGAAAATTGCACCTGGAGGGGAGTGAAGGGAATGAGAGATGTGGGGACACTCGAGTACAAAGCTTGGAAAGTGACAGGGCAGGTTAACAGCAATTTGTGGAGCCAATGGGAACCTGGGCTTTATAGACAGGGACAGAGTGTACAAAACCCAGGAGGTTATGCTGAACCTAAATAAAAGATTAATTTGGACTCAGCTGGAATATTGTATCCAATTCTGTGCACCGCACTTTAGGAAGGATATGTGGAGGCTTCAGAGAGGTTACAGAAAAGATTTACCCGAATGTTTCCAGTTCATCCAAATCTATAGTTAAATAGATGGACTGGAGAAGCTGGACCATTCTCCTCAGAGCAGGAAAGGTTTAAAAAGAGATTTGATGGAGGTTTAAAACCCTGAAGAGTTTAGGTAGAGTAAAGAAAGAGAAACTGTTTGCAAAGGCAGAAAGGTTGACAACCAGAGAGCACAGATTTAAAGGTTTAGCAAAAGAACCAAAGGCAGCATGAGGAAAAGCTTTTTCATGCAGCGAGTGGTTAGGATTTGGAATATGCTGCCTGACAGGGTGGTGGATACAGATTCAATCATCGCTTTCAAAAGGGAATTGGATAAACAGAAAGAAAATTGCAGATTCATGGGGAATGGGACTAACAGAATGACTTATTAAAGGAGCTGGAGCAGACCCAATGGGCCAAATGGCCTTTGTGTTCTGTGCTATACTATGATTCTGTGAATGGGTGTTTGGACAAGGCCCTGGGAATGAGTGGCAGCCTTGGACCCACATTCCAACGAGGGGGGTGGGGGTGGGGGGTCAAATCCTCTGGAGAGAGAAGGAAGAGGACAGACTGGAGGCAGAAGCAAATCGAATCATGGTTGAGATTATCAGGTTAATATTTACTGCAATTGTTTCTGCTGTTAAATACATTTATTACTGTAACATTGGTGTTTACTGAAGCATCACAATGAGGGAGCTGAAAACAGAACTAATCCATCCAGGTAACCACGATCTTCCCCGATCTAAAGGTTAATTTACCTCTCCTCTGACTATTTTTATTTAAGTGGCAAATTGGCAGGTTCGAAATGATTATTGGTCCCATCGGTGGGAAGGTGTTGAATCAATATGTGTCACTGCAGCTGAAGTGTCCAAGATAAGAAGATTATTGGCACCGATGACTATCAGCATTACACAGTTTCTCACATTGAAAAGTGTTAATGCTGTGTGATGAGACAATCTCCCAGTTATGGCATGTGGCAGGACCAGTCACGCCTGTTCATACCCTTGGAGTGTGCAGGCCTCACCTCACTGGCCACCACAGGAATGATAGGTCTACTGCCCGCTACCAGAGCAGGAACTCTTGACTCACGGACTCAGCACTCCCAAACCTTCTGCAGTTCGAAACAGGGGCTGGGAGTCTGAACCCAGTCCATTTGCAGCCGGAATGTGTGAAAGCTGTCCACCCGAGAGCCTATTCCCCTGGGCCGGATTTTCCTGTTGGAGGTGGGAGGTGGGGCCAATCCCAACTCGAGGTCCCGCCTCTTCTTGCCAGCTGCTGGGTGGCGGGGTCGGGTTTGAATGACCCCAGAGGCCGTTCTGCCGCCCAATGGGTGTCCACAAGGGTGGAGGTGGAGACAGGGGCACTGGGGAAGGGTGGGGAGCTCACCCTGGCCTGAATCAGCAGCCATTGCTGAGGCTGCCTTCAGTCTGTGCTCTTAAAAAACTGAGAGGATCATCATCTTCAAAGTGACCAGGACAAGTGGGGAGCTGGGACTCAGGATAGGGCAGGGAAAGTAAAAGCAAAATACTGCGGTTGCTATAGAGATCGGCAATGCAAACAGAAAGTGCTGGAAGACTCAGCAGTGTACATTATATTAGGATAGGAAAAGGTGGTTATTAAAATGTCATTGTCGCTCAGTGGTGGGTGTCTGGAATTCACTGCCTAAGATGGTGGTTGAGGCTGAAAGGCTCAACTCAGTTATAAGGTACCTGGATCTGCATCTGAAGCGCTGTAACCTGCAAGGCTACAGACCAGGTCCTGGAAAGTGGGATTAAAATGAGTGGTTAGTTTCTTTTTTTCTCTTCTTTTGGCCGGCACAGACAGGATGGGCTGAATGGCCTCTTTCTGTGCCGTAACTTTTCTATGGTTCTAATTTTTTTTGCCCTGACTTGCACTTTTCTCCAGGGGGCGTTGCCGCCTCTGACCCCCAACCCCAGGCCAGAGTTAGTCAGCTTCGGAGAGCTCCTAACAGCCGCCTGGCCCCGTGAAAATCTCAGGAATTCAGGAGCTGAGCTCTTAACCAACTGCCTAATGACCTCAACACACCCAGTTAACAAGGCGAATGACTTCACTTTCCCATCCACTGTGTTTCCAGTTCAAAGACTGCAGTGCTTTCTCTGTGTAAGTCTTTATTGAACTGATTGTAAAATGGGTGCTTAAAGAGAGGGCCCCTCATGATAGACATCACATCACTACAGCAAGGCAGATGGGACATGTAGTCATGTTGCATTTCAAAACCCAAGCGTCCCCCTTTTCCTAATGAACAGAGACACATTTCCATGCACAATCATGTGTAATTGTGAGTTACCCAAGTACCCACTATACACTATACATTAACAATGGTTGTTCTACTAGTCAGTCTGTGCACCTGCAATGCACACATCATCTTTAAACCCTGCAGGCCTGTTAATGATACGCGTACACGTTGTCAGTGGCTGCTTGTCTGGGTGATGTTCCTTGTCCAGGGAGTGTCATTCCCATGGCACTTGCTGCTGTGATAACTGTTGTCGTTCCATTGCCATTGTTGGAGACACATGGACCTCTGGGATTGATGGTAGTTCAGTTCTCAATACAGCTGGTGGGGTCGCTTTTCCCCGGCTGGCCAGTTGCTGTGAAGGATCAGCTTCACTAGTTGTGTGTACATACCTGTGGTTGCGCCAGTGAATTTGGTTGTTCACTTTGACCGTGTACAATCAAGGTGACAACTTCCCTGGGTTCGAATCCCACCACGGCAGATGGTGAAATTTGAATTCAATAAAAAATCTGGAATTATAAGTCTGATGATGACCATGAAACTATTGTCAATTGTTGTAACAATTAATGCCCCATAGGGAAGGAAATCTGCCATCCTTACCTGGGTCTGGCCTCCATGCGACTTCAGACCCAATGTGGTTGACTCTTAAATGCCCTCCGATATGGCCTTGCAAGCCACTCAGTTCTCAAGGGCAATTAGGGATGAGCAATAAATGCTGGCCCAGCCAGCGATGCTCAGATCCCATGACGAATAAAAAAAAGCTGGTCTAACCCCCAGGAGTCAGAACAGTTATCGACAGTGACAAGATAATGGGCAGAATTTTGCCCTTGACAGGCGGCCGGGCAGCCAATCGCAGCCGCTGAAACGGGCCCTGCCGCCATTTTGAGTGGACGGGCCAATTAAGGCCCCCCTAGCGGGCTGCCCAATGGGAAGCGCTATGCACTCCCTGTGCGGGGGGTGGGGAGGGGAGGGGGATTCCCCAGCTGTCAGTGTGCGCTCTTTCACACATGCGCACATCTCCCTGAGACTAAGTGCTGCCTCAGGGCGATCGCTGAAAGACTGGCAAATATAACAAACAGAACAATAAAAAATTCATTCACATGTCGCCCTCATGTGAAAATGTCACACGAGATGGGACGTGTTAATGAAATAAACAAAAACTTTATTAAACGTTTTTAAAACTGCGATCAAACCTCATCCCGCCACTGGATGAGGTTTGTAAAAAAATCTCCCACCCGCCTGCCCGTTGGGCCCGGGCGCCGAGCTGAAGTTCGTATGGGCCCCTCAAAATCGTCGACGATTGGCAAGTTAAGGGCCTTAACGAGGCCTTTAGTTAATGGTGGGCACGCGTCCCGCTGCTGAGCGCGCCCGCCGACCGAAATATCACGATGCCGCGTGCTGACGTCACACTCACGCGATATTTTAAGCGCTGGCGTGCGGACTCCGCCACCCGCACACCAGCCAGAAGATTCTGCCCAATCAGTTCCTGCTTGAGTGAAGAGGTCCACTCCCAGCTTCATCCATGCTCTGTCTGGGATGTCATGCGTCATCAACAGCTCTCTAGCTTGTTTAGCTTGGTACTCGCTACAAGAACCACACTGGCTGATGTGGTCTTTCATTTCATTGCTCATTTTTGGCCAGTAGTGGGTCAAAATTCAGAAACTAATCTCCTGGATTATGTATCAAACTTCAGAGAAAGATTGGTCAGAACATGTGAGCTGGCTGGGGAACATTTAAAGATATCACAGCAAGTGATGAAAGTGAAAACAGACAGGAAAGCTACAGCTCATTGTTTTGTTGCTGGGAGAAAGTGTTAGTTCTGTTACCAGTACTGGCTGGCTCATTAAAGGCAAGATTTAGTGGGCCTTACAGGATTGAAAAGAAGCTGAGTGAAGTAAATTATTTAATAAATACTCCAAATAGAAGAAAGAGGGAGAGGGTGTGTCATGTAAACATGGTTAAAAAATACTTTGACTGGGAAGATGACCAAAAGGTGGTATTAGTGGTGGTAGATAATGAGAAAGCAGTAGAAATGTAGGATTCTGAAATTGATTTTCCTCCAATCAAACTGGATAATGAGGAGATACTTGAAAATTTAAATGTAATATTGAGTTACCTTCCAAAAAAGTGTCAGAGTGATTTGGAAAAGCAACTGTGGTCACACAAAGATATTTGTGGGAATAAACTGGGGAGGACAAATTTAGCTATACATGATGTATGTGTAGCAGTTTCATCTTTGGTAAAACAACATCCTTACAGATTAAATCCAGCAAAGTTATCACAAGTACATAATGAAATCACATTCATGCTTCAAAATGATATCATTGAGGAACACACAGACTGTGTGTGCACTATCGAAAGGTGAATGCAGTGACAAAAGTGGATTCATATCCTATACCACGGTTGGAAGATTGCATTGAGAAAGTGGGACAATCAAAACTTATCACACAGATTGACTTGCAAAGAGGATATTAGCAAGTATTGTTATCGGAGAGAGAGCAAAGGAGATATTGGCTTTTGTGATGCCAGATGGAGTGTATCAGTTTAAAGTTACGCCGTTTGGTATGAAGAATGCACCTGCAACATTTCAAAGACGACAAACAAAGTAATTGCAGGTCTGAGCAATTGTGCTGTTTATATTGATGACTCGATAGTTTTTAGTCAGAAGTGGGAGGAGCATTTACAGTATCTGGAAGAATTGTTTTGCCAGTTACAAGAAGCTAATTTATTGGTGAACTTGGCTAAAAGTTAAGTTGCAAATATGCAAGTTACATATCTAGGCCATACCATTGGACATGGTAAGGTGGCTCCGAGAGATGTGAAAGTCAAGGCTATTGTGGATTTCCCTCCCCGTGCCTACAACAAAATGAGAAGTTTTGAGATTTCTGGGCATGAGTGGGTTTTACCAGAAATTTGTACCAAATTTTAGCCATGTGGTTGCTCCACTGACTGAACTATTAAAAAGAACAAGAGGTTTCAATGGACACAGGAGTGTCAGAAGGCATTCGATAGTTTGAAAACAGTATTAACTATGACACCAGTTGTGGCAGCACCCAATTATGCCAAGCAATTTAATTGGCCGTTGACACAAGCGATATAGGCATTGGGACCGCACTGTTACAAGACAATGAAAATGGAATTGAAAAACCGATCAGGTATTTTTCATGAAAGTTGAATGTACAACAGGGAAGATATTCAATGATCAAAAAGGAAACTTTCAGTCTGGTGTTAGCACTGCAGCATTTTGAAATTTACATTGCAAATAACTCACCAGAAACAATTGTCCATACAGACTGCAATCCTTTAAAGTTTCTGGACAAATTTTGAGACCATTTTTGAGACAGAAGTGCAAGGCTATTCAGATAGAGTTTATTACTGCAACCATTTAATCTACAGATTATACGTGTGGCTGGGTGTGAAAATCTGATTGCAGATGCATTGTCAAGAGTTTGAAGCTTAAAGGGAAAATCGGACATTTAAAACCGGACACTGGACTGGAATGATTTATGTTGATACTAAGGATTTGTATATATATTGTTATGTTAATGCATGTATCTGGCAATGTAATAGTGTAACAAGTATAGGAGATAATGTAAGATGGGTTAAGAAAATAAAGCTGTCTTTTTAAATTATGACAGTTCATTTTTTAGTAATGAGGGGGTGTCAGGAAAATATAATAATTTTCATAATGTTATGGGAATTTATTATAAGGTAGGAATAGTGTGTGTGTGTGTGTGTATGTCTGTGTGTATGTGTGTGTGTGTATGTCTGTGTGTGTGTGCGTGTGTGTCTGTGTGTGTGTGTCTGTGTGTGTATGTGTGTGTGTGTGTGTGACTTAATTGAATTAAAGACAGTTGGACTGAAGGCTTTGATGAGAAGCCAGGTTTGAAATGTTAAACAGGTAAGTTTGGCTGAAGTTTTAGATTATGAGATGTAAAGGGAAAATTTGCATTTTTACATAAACCAGAGTAATTTGAATTTCAAAAGAGAGGGTGAAATATTACACTAAGCCAGAAGAAGCCAAACAGTGTGTTTATTTTTCCAAAAGCTTACTGATAAAATTGGTACTATGAAAGATTTTTATTATTAAATACATAGGTTTACAAATTACTACTATGATAACTCCTAATTCCCCTAGTTAATCTAACTCCCAGTTACACCTCCGTTAAGGCAGCAGTAAAACACAAATAACACCATACCCTGAACAGTTGAATTCAAGTGAGTTTTCTTCACTTCAGTTCGTGCAACTTGAGGCTTAGAGACTGGAAGCTTTTCACACTTGTTAGATCTTAGATTGCCTTCCTCTTACACATAATCTTATCTCCTTTATACAGATTTCTCCCTTTTTAATGCAAATCCCATTGTCCCAATTTGTCTTTTCAACTCTACTTTAAAATAATTTTTCATTAATAAAGGTTTAATTTAGTTTTGTAAGAAACCTATAAGACTTGGTGGTCTTATTACTACTGAATTCAAGGCACGCATCTCAAAATAAAAACAAATTGTAAGATAGTTGTGGCAGTTGTTTCAAGTTTCCCTCTGGGATTTGAACAGCTCAACATTTACCATCTGCTGTGCCATAACACCCTCCCAACAGTGTTAGAAGTGTGGCTACTCGGATCAGCTCTGGCTTGTTAATTAAATCTGCTGCAAGCTCGTAGTTTTGCCATTGCAAGTGGAAAAACTGCCAGTCTTTCACATATCACCTTTCATTTCTACCAGAGCAGGGAGGGGGAAGTTTACAGCCATGTTAACTCATCTGTATTGTATGTGCAGCCTTCAATTTTATTTGCTTTTCCTTGTCCTTTCTCAGCAGCTTATGGCAGGTTTGAACACTTGTGTGTGCCCTTCTGATCTGTGGCTTCTCTGCAGAATTTCCATGGTTTCAAACTCCATTTTAGCTCCACTTCTGGCACCATGCTTTGAGCTCAAAGACTGCAGTGCTTTCTCTGTGTAAGCCTTGATTGTATTGATTGTAAAATGGTTACTTACAGAGAGAGTGCTTCGTGGCAGAGGTCACATGACTACAGCAAGCCAGATAGGGCAAGTAGTGATGTTGCATTTCAAAACCCAAGCACTCTGCCTGCGTTCCCCCGAGTGCCCAGGAAAGTCAGCAGAGTCGGGTAGGGTGGCAGTGGACGCTCTGGCCGCCAGCGCCATTGTTGTTGCTGTCCCAGTCCCATTTCATCTGGATCCAGGACAGGAAAATCCATCCCCTGATGTCAGAAAGATGAGCTGTAAGGAATGACTGAACTGAGCTGGACTTGTAGAGGGACATAAGAAACTGTAAGGTACAAAATGAAGTAAATCAGGAGACTTCATTAATCCAAGGCATTAGAACAAGGGAGACATGAGCTAAAACAATGGTTGAATAATTTAGGATAAAATTCAGGGTCAACCTCTTTACACAAAGGGTGACCAAGACAAGAATGGACACTCAGGTACAGTAATGGACGTGAAATTAGATTCACTCAACATGCAGTCAGATGGTGTAATGGAGAGGACAATTTTCTCCTGAGGAATGAGCCCATTGTCCTCCCTCATCTGTACCGACCCTGTGATCTTAACACAGCAAATTCCTAAGAAATACACAGTACAACCAATGGACCCTAATAGTAGCATGTCCAGCTCTGTTATTAATCCTAGTGCCGGGCTTCACTAACACTGACAGGATGAAAGTTTTGTACTTAAACTTTATAAATGATCCTGACTAATTTATTTGTACACTAGCACAGATCTATTGATTGCAATCAGTGACTCTGTGATCCAAATGCTAAATAAAGCATTCTGGATGTGAAAGGCACAATCTGTCTGTTTAATTCATTCCCTCAGCACAGCGTCAGTACCAGGCAGACTATCCATCCTCTAAGAATCTGCATCGCTATCTTCAGACGATGCTTCGGTCAGTGACAAGCACCTCTTTCCTTATTAGAAACTAATTCCTCTCAATGGAGCAGCCTCGAGAGACTGAATCCAGTCGAAGTGAGTGCACGGTCTAGGGTTATTAAACATTGGTGTTTTTATTGCCTAGCCTGATTGGAATGGGCCCCATTCCCCTCCTCCCACATCTGTGGCTCGCATGCAGACATGTTTAGTGGCCCATCAGCATCATGTGATCAGACAGGGAATGAACCAAATGGCCACATATTCAGCCAGTCCCAGGTGTCAATGCGCTCGCACTTCAAGAAGGTGTTTTCAACCACAACCCAAGCCTTCTGACAGATGGAGAATAGGGGCAGTGAGTTTAACGGGACAAATCAGAAGACCATCAGTTGTGTGGAGATCAGAGGCTGGATGTTACAGTCATGTTTATGACGATGGCGGGGTGGGGGTGGAGCCACAAAATATGCTGGGTGCCCAGCCCACCTCCTTCTCCCCCCCACCCCCAACTTATCACCAGAATTCAGGGGGTGGGTAAGTCACCCGCTGGGCAGCCCACCCTGAGGTCTATTGCAGCCCTAAACTACTCAACTACATGGCAATTAAGGGCCTCAATCCTCCACTGCCATAAAACCAGGACCAGGGAGAGAAATCATGGGCCCTGGTTCTTCTCCTGTTTCTGGGCCCCTTATTTCCCCCCCTCCCCCTTTAACCTTCCCCTTTACACCCTTCATGTGCTCAGAATTGGGAACCATAGTCACATTGGGGCCAAACTGTTTTTTATAGGTTTAGCAAAACTGCATGGGCAGAATTTTACGACAGTGGGATTTTACGTTTTTGCTGTCGTCATTGGGATTTATAATGTCTCGCCGCATTTTATAACCCCATCCTCGCCAAAACGGGGCGGTAAAATTCTGCCCTGTGACTTTTGTACTCTATGCCACTATTTGTAAAACCCATCCAAAGCCCAGGTTTCAGTGTGATACACAGTTTTGTCAGACAATTACACACAACTTGATCATTCATATTATATAACCAGCTCTCCGTCTTTGAACCTGGCCCGATACAACATCTGGGGAGCAATATCCGAAAGACTTGAACCTCACAAGCACCACGAACAACAATCCCATGTACAGATGAGAACATCTGAAACTAACAGTGACATATTCAATTGGCGAATGACTCCTGGGGGCAGGACTCTCGAGACGTCGGGCAGGCTCGGTGGGCGGGCCCGGGAGAGGCCGGGAAACAGACCGCCACCCGTGATTGGTCCCCGACCGCGGCTTCATGTTGGCTGGCCAATTAACGGCCAGCCAGCGCGGAACGCGCACTGAAAGGCTCGGCGCTGCCGCGGCGGGGGGGCAGGAGGAGGGCGAGCGCTGAAGTCTGAGCGGGTGCAGGGGGAGCGCGGAACAAAAGCTCCCCGGAGGTAGAGGGAGCTGAAGGATTTTAAACCATGAAATAAAGATTTGGAAACGCAGGGAAAAAATGTCCACACAGAGGACTCCCTCACACGAGCAGATAAATTCTGTCAAAGCATTTTAATTTTTTTCTAATTAATCCCGGAAACCTCATCCCACCCGTGGGTGAGGTTTCCTCAAAAATCCGAAGGCCGCCTGGCCGATTCTCCCGCTCGCCAACCATAAAGCAGCAAAAAATCGCACTTAATTAATACGTTAATGGCCTCAATAAACCTCTTCATTGTCTGCGGGCGCGCTGCTGACTCCCGCACCCGTCAACCGAAATATCACCTGAGAGCGTGATGATGTCGGGACGCTCGCCCGATGTCACCGCGTGCTCTTTTACGCCCGATCGGGTTGGGTGCGCGCGCGCCCACGGGACATAAAATTCTGCTCCTGGTTTCACTTCCAAGTTTAAAAGTCACAAAACCTTCCAGTAAATTAGCACCAACCAATTCACCAGCAATAATGTGCTATTTCCATCCACACCAGTGACCTTTGTGAACAGGAAAATTACACATCGTATTGAGTGATTAATATTTTCTCATTTGAAATTGAAACTAACCACACTTACAAATGCCCAGCATGGAGCATATAATAGGAGAGCAAAGTACTGCAGATGCTGGAAATCTGAAATGTAAATAGAAATTGCTGGAAATACTCAGCAGGCCAAGCAGCATCTGAGGAGAAACAGTCAATGTTTCAGGTCCACGATCTGCACTAGTTCTGACAAAGGGTCACCGATCGGTTTCTCTCTGCACAGATTCTGCCAGACATGCTGAGCATTTCCAACATCTCCCACTTCTACTGGAACACAAATAAATGCCCTTTTCCAGCTCTTCAAAAATTAAATCAGACTTCCTGAGAGTCTCTCATTTCCCTTCAGCAAGAAACTCAGCAGCAGCTGCCTGAGACCTGGTTTGGCACAACATTGAATATGAATTTCAAAAAACAAATGTTAAGGAACGAAGAAAACATAAACAACTTGCTGAGCTAAACAAAAACAATGTCAAAGTAATAATTTGATCATTTAAAAAAAGAGTAATTAATAAAAATGACCATTGAAAAGTGCCAAGCAGCAGAACTAACCAGTAAAAGCCTCTGGCACACACACTCCAAGTGGGTGTCTGCGTGTGTGTGTCTGTGTGTGTGTCTGTGTCTGTGTCTGTGTGTGTGCATGTGCGTGCTTGTGTGCGTGTCTGTGTTTTTGTGTGCTCGTGTGTATCTGTGTGTGAGTCTGTGTGTGTGTGTGTGTCCGTGTGTGTGTGTGTGTGAGTCTGTGTGTGTGAGTGCATGTGTGTGCGCGCCTGTGTGTGTGTCTGGTTCACACCCAGTCTCAGCATTCTCTCTCACACACACACACACACACACTGACTCTCTCACACACTCTCACACACACTCAATCACACTCTCTCTCTCACACTCTCACGTGCACACTCTCTCTCACACTCACTCTCACACACATACACACTCACACACTCTCAATCTCTCATACACAATAAATCACTCTCTCTCTCTCACATTCTCACATGCACACTCTCTCTCACACACTCACTCTCACACACACACACACACACACTGTCTCACACATGCACACACTCACTCTCTCACACACGCACACACATACTCTCACACATGCACACACTCACTCTCACACACATCCACACTATCTCACACATGCACACACTCACTCTCACACACATCCACACTATCTCACGCATGCACACACTCACTCTCTCACACATGCACACTGTCTCACACACACTCAATCACACTCACGCTCTCTCTCACAAACATGGACACACACTCAAACAGTGTGCACCACCAGAGGTTTTTATTAGTTAGTTCTGCTGCTTGGTGCTTTTTGATGGTTATTTTTATTAACTACTCTTTTTTTATAATCAATTTGTTGCTTAGACTTTGATTTTTTTTGCTCAGCAAGTTGTTTATGTTTTCTTCATACCTTAACTTTCTTTTTGAAATTCATATACCATGTTGTGCCAAACCAGGTCTCAGGCAGCTGCTCAAAAACAAAAATTGCTGGAAAAGCTCAGCAGGTCTGACCACATCTGCGAATAGAGAAACAGAGTTAACATTTCGAGTCCGTATGACTCTTCTACAGAACTAAAGAGAAGTCAAAATGTGGTGAAATATATACTGTTTAAGGGGGGGTGGGGACAGGTGAAGCTGGATAGACGGCCAGTGATAGGCGGAGGGAAAGGAGAGATTGACAAAGATGTCATAAACAAAAGGTGGAAGGGGTGTTGATGGTGGTGATACTGGCTAAAGGAGGTGCTAATGGTGACATTAAGAGTAGAAAGCAGGATGAGCAAGTAACAGAGGCCCTAGTGGGGGTGGGGTGGGGGTTGGGGGGAGGGGACGGTGTGGGAGAAAAGATTGAAATAGGCTAAAAGGTGGGGATAAAACAATGAATGGAAATAAATTTTTTAAATGATAATAATAGAAATAGGCGGGAAAGATATATATATATAAATTTAAAAATAAATATTTGAAAAAAGGGGAATGAAAAAAGAGTGAGGGTGGAGGAGAGGGTTCATGGTCTGAAGTTGTTGAACTCAATATTAAGTCTGGAGATGGTGGCATTGTGGTAATGTCATGGGGCTAGTATCCCAGAGGCGCCAGGCTAATGCTCTGGGTTCATGGGTTCAAATCCCACCACAGCACCTGGTGCAATTTAAATTCAACTAATAAAATCAGGAATTGAAAGCTAGTCTCAGTAATGGTGACCATGAAACTATCAGTGATTGTCAGAATAACCCAACTGGTTCACTGATGCCCTTTAGAGAAGAGAATTTGCTGTCCTAACTTGGTCTGGCCTACATATGACTTCAAACCCAAAGTAGAGGTTGACTCTTAACTGCCCTCTGAGATGGTGTAGCAAGACATTCAGTTCAAGGGTTGGGGCAACAAATACTGGCCTTGCCAGTGACAGTGATGTCCACATCCCATTAAAGAAATAAATTTCTCCTGTTGATTCTGTGCTGGGACTCTCCTTGGAACAATCCACTCAGCCCCATTCTCCTGCTCTAACCCTGTAGCCTGTTCATTCCCTTCACTTGTCCGTCTAATTTCCTTTTGACATCGTTCACCGTCTCTGCTTTAACCACCCTCATAGACAGCGAGTTCCAGGTCATTACCACTCACTGTGGAAAAAAAGTCCTTCCTCACATTCCCGCTGCACCTCTTACCCAAATCCTCATGTCTCCTAGTCTTTGTACCATCAGCCAATGGGAACAGCTTTTCTTTGCCTACCTTATCTAACCCTGTCACAATCTTGTACCCCTCTATCAAATCTCCCCTCAACCTCCTTCACTCCAAGGAGAACAACCCCAGCTCTTCCAACCTAACCCTGTAGTTAAAATCCCTCAATCCTGGAACCATTCTGGTAAATTTCCTCCACACCCTCTCAAGGGCCCTTACACCCTTCCTAAAGTGTGGTGACCAGAAATGGACACACAATACTCTAGTTGTGGTCTAACCAGAGTTTTATAAAGGTTCAGCCTAACTTGCCTGCATTGGTACTCAATGGCCTTTATTCACAAACCCAAACTCCCATATGCTTTGCTAACCAAATTCTCAATATTTCCTGTCACCTTCAATTATCGATGTATGCACTCCCAGGTCTCTCTGTCCCTGCACACTCTTTAGAATTGTATCATTGAGTCTATATTGCTTCTCCCTACCCCTTTTGCCAAAATGCATCACCGCACGCTTCTCTGTATTAAATTCCGTCTGCCACATGTCTCTCCATTTATCTCGTCTATCCATGTCCTTTTGCAGTTGGTTATATCATTCTCACTCTTTGCCACTTCTCCAAATTTGGCATCATCAGCAAATTTCAAAATTTTACTCTGTGTTCCAATATCCAAGTCATTTATATGCAGAAAAAACAGCAGTGGTCTGAGCACTGACCCTTGGTGAATGCCATTGTCTATCATCCTCTAGTCTGAAAAATAACCATTTAACACAACTCACTGTTTTCTGTCCTTAAGCTAGTGTTTTATCCAAGCTGTCACTGACCCTCCTATTCGATGAGCCTCAATTTTGTTAGCTAGCCTTTTGTGTGATTATTCGTCTAACATTTTCTTAGAATCCATATAAAGAGGGAGGGATGGAGAGAGGGAGGGATGGAGAGTGAGGGAGGGATGGAGAGGGATAGATGGAGAGTGAGGGAGGGATGGAGAGAGGGAGGGATGGAGAGTGAGGGAGGGATGGAGAGGGATAGATGGAGAGTGAGGGAGGGATGGAGAGAGGGAGGGATGGAGAGAAGGAGGGATGGAGAGAGGGAGGGATGGAGAGTGAGGGAGGGATGGAGAGGGATAGATGGAGAGTGAGGGAGGGATGGAGAGAGGGAGGGATGGAGAGTGAGGGAGGGATGGAGAGTGAGGGAGGGATGGAGAGGGATAGATGGAGAGTGAGGGAGGGATGAAGAGAGGGAGGGATGGATAGTGAGAGAAGGAAGGAAGATAATAACAGAAAATGCTGGAAAAACTCAGCAGGTCTGGCAGCATCTGTGGAGAGAGAAACAGAGTTAACGTTTTGAGTCCAATGTACTAGAGTCTTGATCAGAACCGGAGAGAGGTAAACACGTGATGGTTTTTATGCTGTTGAAAAGGGGGAGTTGGGGGCAGGTGGAGCAAAATAGGTCAGGGTCAGGGGAGAGAAATTGGACGTGAAGGAAGAGAGGGATGGAGAGAAAAGAGATGTAGCGGGAGAGAGGTGACTAGCATGAGAAAAGCAAATAAATGAAAATGGGATAGATGGAAGGATGGAGCTGGACAAAGAGAGAAAGGAAACTATTTAATCCAGGAACATCGAGACAGCTACTCAGGGCAGTTAATAGTCATATCAACAGAGCAAAATATCAGAACACTTTAATTGTTACTATTCTCAACGCATCTTCAAACTGTAAGGAATCACCCGGGAAATCGTAATCTTAAAATGAACTCAGTATCTAAAAGCACAGTCAGTCCAAGGTCACACACTGTGGTGTGATTAGACCCATTAGTGAACAGAGAGCAAACAAAGAAATGAACTCAAAATGTTGAAGTTATTGTCAGTGGACTCTGAGTGTCGTTGATGTTCACTCACTGCCAGGATGATGGAGCAGGTTTAAGAATCAACGTACTGATGGTTAATCGAATTTCAGCAAGAATACAAACTCCTATTCATGACCAAACTAAACTAGCTGGAGTGCAAAGCAATAATTCCGAAAGAATAGCAAATCAAAGCAGATGTTATTACCATGAGGGGAAAGTGTGTGTGTGTGTTAAAGGTGTCAAGTCAACGCATTGAAAATAATCTAAATCCAGCAGGTCCACAGAGGAAAAAGGAATGTTCTCCAATTTGAACCATATGATCAAACTCCAATATTCCCAGGACAGGTACAGCACAGGGTTAGATACAGAGTAAAGCTCCCTCTACACTGTCCCCATCAATCACTCCCAGGACAGGTACAGCACAGGGTTAGATACAGAATAAAGCTCCCTCTACACTGTCCCCATCAAACACTCCCAGGACAGGTACAGCACGGGGTTAGATACAGAGTAAAGCTCCCTCTACACTGTCCCCATCAAACACTCCCAGGACAGGTACAGCACAGGGTTAGATATAGAGTAAAGCTCCCTCTAAACTGTCCCCATCAAACACTCCCAGGACAGGTACAGCACAGGGTTAGATACAGAGTAAGCCCCACTCTACACTGTCACCATCAAACACTCCCAAGGCAGGTACAGCACGGGGTTAGATACAGAGTAAATCTGCCTCTACACTGTCCCCATCAAACACTCCCAGGGCAGGTACAGCATGGGGTCAGATACAGAGTAAACCTTCCTCTACACTGTCCGCATCAAACACTCCCAGGACAGGTACAGCACGGGGTTAGATACAGAGTAAATCTGCCTCTACACTGTCCCCATCAAACACTCCCAGGACAGGTACAGCATGGGGTCAGATACAGAGTAAACCTTCCTCTGCACTGCCTCTGTCAAACACTCCCAGGTCAGGTACAGCATGGGGTTAGATACAGAGTAAAGCTCCTTCTACACTGTTTCCATCAAACACTCCCAGGGCAGGTACAGCACAGGGTTAGATACAGGGTAAAGCTCCCTCTACACTGTCCCCATCAAACACTCCCAGGGCAGGTACAGCACGGGGTTAGATACAGAGTAAAGCTCCCTCTACACTGTCCCCATCAAACACTCCCAGGACAGGTACAGCACGGGGTTAGATACAGAGTAAAGCTCCCTCTACACTGTCCCCATCAAACACTCCCAGGACAGGTACAGCATGGGGTTAGATACAGAGTAAAGCTCCCTCTACACTGTCCCCATCAAACACTCCCAGGACAGGTACAGCACGGAGTTAGATACAGAGTAAAGCTCCCTCTACACTGTCCCCATCAAACACTCCCAGGACAGGTACAGCACGGGGTTAGATACAGAGTAAAGCTCCCTCTACACTGTCCCCATCAAACACTCCCAGGACAGGTACAGCACAGGGTTAGATACAGAGTAAAGCTCCCTGTACATTAAGCCAGTGAACATTCCCAGGACTTTCACCAGTAAAGATATGATGCACAGACAGTGAACAGGATAGTGTCCCACTACAATAAACATTCTAACCATGGGTTATTCTGTATTAATCTGTAAAGATTTAATGGTGCTCAGGAACAGGAACTGTGACTGCCCAGTTGTGCTCACCCAGCAGCACAGGTTTTGAGCCTCCCTGTCCAGCTGTATCACACTGTGCCACACTTTTGGAAATTGAGTGATTGTACAGTTTGCCTCGTGTTATGGCACAGCTGATGGTAAACGCTGAGCTGCTCAAATCCCAGAGGGAAATTTGAAACAACTGCCGCAACTGTTTTTAACAATTTGATTTTTATTTTGAGATGTGTGCCTTGAATTCAATAGTAATGAGTCTACCGAGACATAGAGGTTTTTATAAAACTAAATTAAACATTTATTAATAAAAGGAATAACTTTAAGCACATACATAGGTGTGCATATTACTGTTATGGTAACTCCTGGCTCCCCTAATTAATCTAACTTTCCCAGTTACAACTCCGTTAAGGCAACAGTAAAAACAAAATGGATTTTAACAGACCCAGGCAAAGCGCACAGTATCCTGGACATGGATATTTACAGTGAATTCTCTTAGCTTCGGTTCCTATAGGCAGCAGCTTGGTACATAAAGGTTGGAGGCTTTTCACACTTGTTAGATTTTAGAGTGCCTTCTTTTCTCACACATAGCCTCATCTCTTTTATACATGTTTCTCCATTTTTAATGTAAATCCCATTGTTTCAATATGCCTTTGGACTTCACCTTTCTATAATAATAAAAATCTTTCATCGTACCATTTTATCAGTAAGCTTTGGGAAAAATAAACACACTGGTTGGCTTCTTCTGGCTAAGTGTAACATTTCACCCTCTCTTTAAAACTCACGACTACTCTCGTTTATCAAAAAATGCAAATTTTCCTTTACACTTCACATTCTAAAACTTCAGCCATGTTTACTTATTTAGCATTTCAAACCTAGCTTCTCTTCTGACGCATCAAAGCCTTCAGACCAGCTGTCTTTAATTCAGTAAAGTCCCGCACTATTCCTACTTTACAATAAATCCCAATAATATTATTATATTTCCATGACACTCTTTCGGTTTGCTGCCCTTACATCCATAGCGTGTATTTGTGTGGATGCGAGTGTGGTCTCTCGATGAAGGGTGTGGAAGAATATATTTGTGTTGTCTATAGCTGACTTTCTGGTCCGGAAACCTGCAGGGGGATGTGTCGAGTCTGTTCAACCCTCTTGCATCAATGCTGCCAACTGAGGAGACGCAGAGTGAAGTCCAGCTCAGACGATCAGTAGAAAAGGCAGGCTGCCCTACGATTGCTTCCTGTCAATCCACTGGATTCGAATGTGCGATCGAGCGTGCCATAAACAGGACTTCTTCTCTTGGTTTTTATAGAATAGGTACTGTTGCAGTCTTCTATTTATTGCAAACATATCAATCATACAAGGATTGGTGGAACAATAATGTGGGTTCTTTATTTGAAGGTACAATGATAACTGGGGAGCTTTATTGAACATGTCTGATCTGTAGGACTGCTGCTCTGGCCTGTCTACAGATATATGGGCCTATACATGACACCCTGCATTGTGATGGTTTAAGATATGGCTCTTATGGTACATTACAACAGTTACAGCACAGAGGAGGCTATTTGGCCCATCATTTCTGTACCCTTTGGCTTCTCTCCCAGACCAGTTAGTGAACTTATGATCACCAAACTCTAGGAAGGCAACTCTGTGGCTGCCTCAGCTTCCTCCCCTCAGCCCCGTGCCCTTACAGCAGCAGATGATGAGATCCCTCTGGTAACTTTCCCTTTTGGCTGAACACAAGTTTAGTTATAGTGAAATTCATCTGCTGTCTCTTTACTTGCTCTCCCCCAGGGATTGAAACCAGCCATGTGAGGAATGTCAGTGCGTGGGGATGTTAACATGAGCATAAAAAGATCATGTAAGCAAAAAACAGGCCAGGCAGCTGTGGGAAACTGCATCCTACCTTTAATTCACTGTTTCCCAAAGTGTGGGTTAATTAGTGAAATAAAACCTCACTGTATTTGTCTCCAATTAGTTGCAGCTAATAATCGTGAAAATGTACATTCTGTGATAAGGTCAGTTGGGCTCATTACAGATGGTAAAGCGCCTGAACTGAGAAATTATTGTGAGAATTTGAATGGATCAGGAGCGTTGATATGTTTGTTCCAGAAATTCCTCTATCCTTTATTTTCACAGAGGGAATTAACTCTGGAGTCAAACAGCTATTGGAGGGAGAATTTCAGACTCACCTTTTCCAAGTTAATTCACAAATTCACCATCCATAATTTCCCTTCTCACAGATCAGCAGTTTATCAAGTTATGCATTAGTTGTGTTGGGAATGCCACTTCAAACCATTTATATGAGATACACGCATCTGACAAATGATGTAAAGGTGGCCAAATATGGAGAGGCAGGAGATCCAGGGTATGTGAGTAAACTCGGCGTTCCTGTGTCAACTCACTTTGGAGTCATAATTAATGATAAAAGAAACAGAATGTGGAATAACATTGCCAGATCAATCAGCAAGTTCTGCTCAAACTGCCTTTAACTGCTTCATTCAGCAAAGGGACAAACAGGAGATAGTCAATCCCCGGAAGCAATGGTGAGAAGCCTGGTCATTCATGTGTTACAGAAGAAAACTAGAGACATTCATGAATAAGTTATGAAATAGTACGGATAATATAAACTCAGATCACTACCTCCGCAGACAAAGAGGACACAGATTCAAACTGGAATAAAGACACATCAAGGACTGAAGCAATGAAGAATGCCACCATGCAGGAAAGGCCCCATTGCCAACAATACTGTAAAATTATTTATTTATTTCGCTTTCCCCTTGGCTGCCTCCCAGGAGATGTTAGGAGAGTCTGGCCCAGTGAAGTTCCTGACACGAGGGCAAGCACTGCTTGAGAGGGTTGACAAGTTTGCAAATGTGTTGTCATCCTGATAGACAGCAACACATTCCATTTCCCTTGCTCAACACGCCTGTAGCTGAGCATCCTCGCTGCCCAGTGTGAGATCAGACTGTAGGACATTCGTGCTCTGACTGAACCCCTATCTTTCACTCACCACCTACCCGAGACTGAAGAGGTGGTGGAGCCCAGAAGCTGCCTGACCACAGTATAAGCGCCCCTGAGAAAATGCTATTCCCAGTTCCACAGATTAAAAGGAATGTCCAATTGCAATATCCTGACAACAGAGAAACTTAAATGGAGATAGAAGAAAGATGCTGTTGAAGGAACCTTGCTGAGTTGCTGCAGTGCATCTTGTAGATGGTACACAAACTGCTGCTACTGTGTGTCGGTGGTGGAGGGAGTGAATGTTTTGTGGATGGGATGCCAATCAAACAGCTGCTTTGTCCTGGATGGTGTCAAGCTTCTTAACTGTTGTTGGAGCCACAAAGACCAGATCATAGGATTGCCAGGTTCCCTTCCCTGAAGGACATTGGTAAATCAGTTGGATTTTCATGACAGTTTAGCAGATTTCATGCTCATTTTCCTGATGCTAGGCCAGTCATTTATCAGATTTGTTGAATTCAATTTCCCGAGGCCTTGGGGAACATCAAGTCACATAGAATTTACACTCTGAAACAGACCATTCAGTTCATCTACTCTGTGCCAGCGTTTCTGCTCTACATGAACATCCTCCCACCCCTCTTTATCTGACCCTCTCACCAGGTCCTTCTATTCCTTTCTCCCTCATGTTTACCCTGCTTCACCTTAAATGCAACTGTTATTGCATCTCAACCACTCCCAGTGGGAGTGAGTTCCACATTCTCACCACACTCTGGGTAAAAATAGTTCTCCTAAATTCGCGATTGGATTTATTAGTGACTATCTTGTATTGATGGCCTTCCCCCATATGTGGAATCATCCTCTGTGCCTACTTTATTGAACCCTTTCATCATTTTAAAGCCCTCTATCGGGTCACCCCTAGGCTTGCCAACTGTGATTAAACGTATTCCTAGAGGCTTCATCACATAACTTGCCCCCACTCTCCAGCCATTAGTCGGCCAGCACATCCATCCTTGTGACGTTCAGCCTTCCTACGCTAATTGGAAAGCAAAAAGACTCATTATCCAATTGGATGATGCTTGACTGTCAGCCAAACAACCTTCTTTTCCATTTTCAATATTTTTATATCTGGTAAAGAGAAATGTTCAAAGAAAATGACAAAACAAAAACAATTTTTTTGAATGTCCCGATGACTTTTCTCCAGGGTTGCACCTAGCAGTGACCCGGAGATTGGTCATCACTTCCTGGAGACTCCAGGCCCATCCTGGAGAGTTGGCAACTCTAGTGTCTTGAAGCTATTAACGTATATAATAATATTGGAATTTTTTTTTAAATAGAGGTTTAGTCTGTGGTTGTGTCTTAAATGGATTAAAACCAGGTAGTCTGGGTGCTTTGATGTGTACTGGTTTTGAGATGTAATAGAGGTAGAGTGAATTTGCATTTTGTTGAATAGAGCATTTAAGAAGGCGAGTGAAATCTGGCACCTAGACAGCAGAGACCAAGCAATGTTTATATTACTAATAAAATTGGTACTATGAAAGGGGTTTTATTGTTAGAAGAAGTGGAGTTCAAAGAGGCTAGTGATACAATGAGATGTGCTGGGTCTAACCGATAGCAGTTTTTGTGTGTGCAGGGCAGAGGCAATGTAAGATCAAAGTAGCTGTAAGCCTACAACCGTCTCCACAGGAACCAAAGTGAAAGGAACCTCATTTTGAATTTGTAAGGTGAAAATGCTTTGCCTGGTCTCTGGTTAAGTCTATGGGTTGCTGTTGCCTTAATGGAGATTAGTTTGGGAATTTGTTAAAAGTTATGATAGTAGTAACTTGTAGCCATGTGTATGTATTTAACTTGTGTAAGTTAATAAATGTCTCATGTATTTTGATATAAAACCTCTCAAGAACCGGTGGTCTGAATCCTGATTTAGAGCGGCCTCTAGAACATTTCGCTTAAAATATAGGTTAAATCCTCTGGGATTTTTAAATAACTCAGCTTTACCGACTGCTGGGTCATTGTACCTAGTCACCCTGCAGCCTTCTCTTTTCTAGAAAAAAGGGGCTCAGCCTGTTAAGCCTTTCCTGATATTTATAACCTCTTAGCTCTGGCATCATCCTTGTGAATCTTAGTTTGTACCTTTTCCAACATTCCTATACCTGTTTTATAACATGGAGACCAGAATTGTGCACAGAGCTCCAAGTGTGGTCTAATTGAGGGATATGGAGACCAGAACTGTGCACAGAGCTCCAAGTGTGGTCTAATTGAGGGATATGGAGACCAGAACTGTGTACAGAGCTGCAAGTGTGGTCTAATTGAGGGATATGGAGACCAGAACTGTGCACAGAGCTCCAAGTGTGCTCTAATTGAGGGATATGGAGATCAGAACTGTGCACAGAGCTCCAAGTGTGGTCTAATTGAGGGACATGGAGACCAGAACTGTGTACAGAGCTGCAAGTGTGGTCTAATTGAGGGATATGGAGACCAAAACTGTGCACAGAGCTGCAAGTATGGACTAATTGAGGGATATGGAGACCAGAACTGTGCACAGAGCTGCAAGTGTGGTCTAATTGAGGGCTATAGAGATCAGAACTGTGCACAGAGCTCCAAGTGTGGTCTAATTGAGGGATATGGAGACCAGAATTGTGCACAGTGCTCCAAGTGTGGTCTAATTGAGGGATATGGAGACCAGAACTGTGCACAGTGCTCCAAGCATGGTCTAACCAAGGTTATATACAAGTTCAACATAACTGCCCCGTTCAACTGCCCAGGATCAATATAACTGGCCTGCTTTTCAATTCAGCTCTCTAGAAATGAGCCCCAGTGTTTGGTTGCGTTTTTGTCTGTAGCTTTGCTCAGTCACAATGGCCCAGCCTACTGTAGGGTGATGGGACCCTGGCAAATGTTCTCAGCGTCTTTCAGGAGAAGAATAGGGAAAAGAAGGAAGATGTTTAAAGGTATAGTTTATCCGGAAGATGGTGAATCTAGTCTGACTCAGCCCCACAGGTTAAGCTGATTGCTGATTACCGGGGTTGATTGAAATTATTCTTTATCTGCAGGTCTGTCACAATATTAAAACAACTACAGGAGTGGTTTTGTAGAAGGTATGAAGAATGCGACTGGAGAATAATCGCTCTGTCTTTCTGCCTGCTTAACCAAGTGTTAAATTAAGAAATTAGATTGAAATTAGGAATTCTATGCCAGCTGGTTCCTGCTTTCCAACATTCAGTGTCTCCTTTCACATGAAAGGGAAGCAAACAAACAGGATTATTGACGTGTCTGCTGTTAGAACGCAGCTTAAAGACAACGAGCTGAGTGGGACATCCCATAAACCAAGTGAGTTGCGAACGGTCCAAGTTTCAGGTAATGCGCATGGGCCTAATTCGTTTCAGTAAGAAAAACCAAACACACAGCAAGGGAAGTTCAGAAGAGCGGTTAATGTTCATATTTATTTAATGGAGACAGTAGCCAGAGAGCTCACTGTATCTATATCACATCAGCTGCTTCCATGTCCGTTACACTGGATATTGCCAGCATATTGAATGTCTGCTTGCTGCATATTGGCTGCAAATTGACTGTAAACTGCCCGAGCGTTCCTTGTGCACTCCCTGTACATTTCTGTGTATTGTTTGAGTATTGCCTGTTATTGCCTGCATGCCTATGCACTATTTCTGTATTGTCTGTGTATTGCCTGTGTAATGCCTAAGTATTGCTGCAGCAATTATGGTTTTGTTAAATGTTGGACTGTACCTTTAAGAATAGTCCTGTGATGTAAGATCACGTGATTTTTTTTAACCAATGAGTCAGCAGCGCGGGGAACCTCCACAGTCAGTGCAGAGATAGAGTTGGAGTTGGAAGCACATGTGTAGTTGCTGCTGGCTGTATTGTAAAGAAACCTAAGGGGCACGATTTTTAGTTCAGCGGGCACGCACACGCGTTCGGCAGACCCGGTAGCGGCTGGGGAACAGACACCGACCATGATCGGCCCCCCCGACCGTGATTTCACGCAGGCTGGGCCAATTAACGGCCGCCCGGTGTGAAGTGCGCTCTGAAAGGCTTAGCGCTGCCGGGGGGTTGGGGGCGGGAGGAGGGCGAGCGCTGAGGTCAGCGTGGGCACGGGCGCGGGCGAGCGCACACACGGAAAGCTCCCCGAAGGCAGAGAGCTGCCTCCGGGAGCTGGAGACCTGAACAACCTGAAATAAAGGTCCCAGAAACCGGAAAAAAGCGTCCAAGCCTCCTAACAAGTCACCTGAAAATGTTGGTAAAGAAAATGCTGTCCACAGAAAATTAATTTTGTTTTAATTTATCCAGGAAACTGTACCCCGCCCGCTTGGCCAATTCGCCCGCCTGCCAACCATAATGTTGGACGGGCAATGAAAAATCTCTGTTAATTGCGCCGTTAATAGGTTTAATTTCCCTCTAAATTGCCAGCGGGCGCTTCTGAGTTTAGCGCACACCCGCCGAATGAAATATCACTCGAGTGCGCGATGAGGTCAGGACGCCCACCCAACATCATCGCACTTTATTTTATGCTCGAGCAGGTCGGGCCCACCCCCACCCACTCAGTGAAAAACTCTACCCAATGTTTCCACTTAGAAAGTTGTCTGCAGATCAACTCTATACAAATGGGCAACTCGGCCGCACTATAACAATTGCCTGTGTATTTCCCGTGTATTGCTTGTGTATCTCCTGTAATTTGCCTGTGTATTGCCTGTGTGTTTCCTGGATATTGCTTGCATATTGCCCGTGTATTGCCTGAGTGTTGCCATTGCAGTACCTGTGTATTGGCTGCATATTGCCTGTGCAATGCCCGTGTATTGTCTGTGTATTGCCTGTGCAGTGCACGTGGATTGTCAGTGCATTGTCTGCATATTGCCTGTGCAGTGCCTGCATATTGTCTGCATATTGCCTCTGTATTGCCTGTGCAGTGCCCGTGTATTGTTTGTGTATTGCCTGTGCAGTGCACATGTATTGTCTATGTATTTCCTGTGTAGTGCCCGTGTGTTGTCTGCGTATTGTCTGCATATTGCCTGTGCAGTGCCTGTGTATTGCCTGTGCAGTGCCTGCGTATTATCTGCATATTGCCTTTGTATTGCCTGTGCAGTGCCCGTGTATTGTCTGCATGTTGCCCACGTATTGCCTGTGCAATACATTTCCACTTTTTACACCTCTATCAGCAAACTGGTATATTATGGGCTGTTCAAAGCTCTGCATACACCAGCTCCAGGAGCTGATTTGAGAAACGTACATTAAGATCAGAAATAGGAGCAGGAGTAAGTTGTTCTGCTGTTGCAGCCTGTTCTGCCATTCAGTGAGATCGCGGCTGATCTGATCTGGCCTCCACATTCCTGCCTGGCCCCATAATTCTCGACTCACTTATCGAACAAAAATCTGTCTAACTCAGCCTTGAACACATTCAATGCCCGGCCTTCACTGCTCTCTGGGAAAGAGAATTTCACAAACTAACCACCCTCTGAGAGAAGAAATTCCTCCTCATCTCGTCTAAAATGAAACTGTGTCTCCCAGTTCTAGATTCCCCCACGAGGGGAAACATTCCCTCAGCATCTACCCTGTCACGCACCCCCGCAGAATCTTCTATGTTTCAATCAGATTACCTCTCATTCTTCTAAACTCCAATTAGCACAGGCCCAACCTGCTCAACCTGTCCCATAAGACAAAATCAGCCAAGTGATCCTTCTCTAAACTGGCCCCAAATGCAAGTTTATCCCTCCTTAAGTAATATCATGACCCTATAAAAGGAGTTTCCACAAAGTGGTCCATAAGTTAAGAATTTGTGTGTGTGTGAGTGTGTAGCCCCTTTTTAATTTGCAAGTGATTCAATTTAAAAATAACCCAGTGGCTAAGCTTTATTCTTAAACAAGATAAAGGTTAGATTACTACAAATCTACTGCGGAAAGTTACTTCAGTGAAAGGGATAGAATTATTAACTAAAATGCAGATACAAAGATTGAAATACAGACAAAGGAAAAAAATATACTTAAAGATGAGATTTCAAATCAGTCTCTGTGAGATGTCGCTGTGGGCCCATGGCTTGAGTTCCTTCTTTCCAAAATAAAGGGATTGAAATTTGAGGTTCGGTTTAGCAGGTGTGATGCCTTGTGAAGTTGAAAAGTCAGAGTTTTCCTTTGTGGTTGTACTTGATAGGTGCAGCAGATGCTGGGAGAGAGCGTACTGGAGAGTTACTGGAAACCGCAGGTACCGACCCTTGAAGATTGTCCGATTTCCTCTCAGCGGACCAGAGACGATTTTTTTCTGGATGCCTCACTCTGTAACTCCCAGTGTCAGAGAGAAAGGCAGCTCTCCCAATGCTGCTCACAGTTAGTTCAGCTGAGAGCTGTGGGGCTGGAATGGGTTTGCAGAGGTTTTCTGGGCTCACTGCACATTGTCACACAAAATGGCTTCTTGCAGCCTCCTTTACACAGCTTCAAAAAGCATAAAAAAAGGCTTGCTATGTTAACTTTCAATAAGTCATTGGTTCAAACAAGCAAGGAAGTTAATTACATTGAGATCCTTTGAAGTCCTTTCCTGTCTGCAGTTCCCTTAGAAGCCAAAAGCTTTTCACACCTTTTACAAGGTTCAATAGATATCTGTGGAGGAGGCTATGCATTTTAATAACTCTCCATAGCTAGCACTCGTGCCTGACAAGGTTTGAAAGGTGTCAGCTTGCCTGTCCATACTTTCATTCTGAAAAAAGCTTTTAAACGCAAGTAAACAGTTTGAAAACAGAAATGTATTTTTAAAACAGTTCTCCTTAAAATGTGCAATATCATAATTGCACACTTGTGACAGTAAGGAGATCAATATTTTAGGCATGGTCCCCCCACCCTTGTACATTTGTGGCGAGACTTCCCTACTTTTATATTCCATTTCCCTTACAATAAAAGCCAACATTCCATTTACCTTCCTAATCACTTGCTGTACCTGCATACTAACTCTTTGTGATACAAGTGTCAGGTCACCCAGGTCCCTCTGTACTGCAGCATTCTGCAGTCTCTCTCCGTTGAAATAACATTCTGTTTTTCTATTTTTCCTGCCATAGTTCACATTTTTGCACATCATACTCCATCTGCCAATTTTTTTCCCACTCGCTTAATCTATTTATATTCCTTTGCAAACTCTTTGTACCCTTCTCACAGCTTGCTTTCCTTCCTATCTTTATATCGCTAGCATTTTTGGCTACTATACAGTCAGTCTCTTCATCCAAATTAATTGTAAATAATTGAGGCCCCAGTAATGAACCCTGTGCCACTCCACTCGTTAGAGTTTGCCAAGTTGAAAATGACCCATTTATCCTGACTCTCTGTTTCCCGTTAGTTAGCCAATCCTCTATCTATGCTAATATATCACCCCTAACACCATGAACTCCTATCTGTAGTAAGCTTTTATATAGCATCTTACTGAATGCCTTTTGGAAATCCAAATCCACGACACCTACTGGTTCCCCTTTATCTACCCTACTTATTACAACCTAAAGAACTCTTAATAAATTTGTCAAACACCATTTCCCTTTCACAAAACCACATTGACTCTACTTGATTGTATTATGATTTTCTAAATGTCCTGCTCCTGCTTCCTTAATAATGGGTTCTAATATTTTCCCTGTGACAGACGTCAGACTAACTAACCTATCGTTTCCTGTTTTCTGTCGCCCTCCGTTCTTGAATAGAGGTGTGACATTGGGGACTCTCCATTCCGCTGGGAACTTTCCAGAATCTAGGGGATTTTGAAACATTACAATCGATGCATCCACTATCTCTGAAGCCATTTCTTTTAAAACCGGAGGATGCAGACTATCCAATCTGGGAGACATGACAAGCCTCTAATCCCATTAGTTTTCTCAGTATGTTTTCTCCTGTGATCATAGTTGTTTTAAGCTCCTCCCTCCCTTTTGCCTTTTGATTTTCTACTATTGGGATGCTTTTTGTGTCTTCTACTGTAAAGACAGATACAGTCTACTTGTTCAAAGACTCTGCCATTTCCAGTGTACAAATACACTTCATCAAGGGATGACACTGCTTCAGAGACAAGACATTCATCCTATCAGCTCTTCAGCGCAACTTGGTTTTTAACATCTTCATTAAGAGGTAAAAGCTGAAAATGGAGATGAAAAATACTCTCTCTCTCTCAGTCATCCTCACTCTTTCTCTCACTCATTCTCACTCTCTCTCACTCATCTTCACTCTCCCTCACTCATCCTCATGCTCTCTGTCTCACTGATCCTCACTCTCTCTCTCTCACTCATCCTCATTTTCTCTCTCTCTCACTCATCCTCACTCTCCCTGTCTCATTTACCCTCACTCTCTCTGTCTCACTGATCCTCACTCTCCTTGTCTCACTCATCCTCACATGTTCTGTCTTACTCATCCTCAGACTATATTACTCAGAGTGATGTCTTCACCATCTCCCTAGTCCTTTAGGAAGCGCCTCATCAAAACCCAAAGTGAAGGACACAATGGCTGCGTAAGGTAGTATATCAGGATCTCGTGTTTAGGCCAAGCCTGGGTTTTAATGTCTGTAGTCTATAGGGCTGTGGGATCATGGAGTTCCCTGACTCCGAGAGTTTTGGAGAGAATGCGATGCCTCTTGGATTTAAGGAATGTGGAATCAGGAAATTGGAAGCACATGTTGGGTGATACAGGAGGAAGCAGACTTCTACACGAGCACTAACGTTAGTGGTATCAATAAAAGCAATACAGGAAGTTGCATCAGGACATTTGGTGCCCGAGGCTGGAGCTGTGGTATATTTGTGAAATCTCCACTCATCATTTACCAAGTTATTAAAGTCCTTTGGAATTCAGTCCTGCTGACCTGTAACCATCGGCCAAGCTAGAAATCAGGTTCTCAAAGTCCCTGAGGTCTGAGCATTCACATTGAACTAAAAAGAGAATGAAATCTGCCGCTTCAAAGCAATCATCAGCTGACATGGCTTTCATTCAAAGCACAAAAAATAGACAAAGGAAAATGTGCAGCTCGTGGCAAATTAACCCTTAGCAGGAGAGAGGCCAGTGCAATGTTAGTAACAGATATGCTAATGATGTTCCTTGGTCCATTTTCACAAGAGTGTCCCCCTGTTTAAAGCTTCAGTACGTGGTGAACACAGAGCAACCAGCCTTCACTCTCATAATTTAAGATATCGCCAGTCTTATCACTCCCATAGAACCTTAGAAATGTTACAGTGCAGAAAGAGGCCATTCAGCCCATCGTATCTGCACTGGCCAAAAAGAGAAAAAAGAAACAAGTAGCTCATTTTAAACCCACTTTCCAGCACCCGGACCGAATCTTTGCAGGTTACAGCACCTCAGATGCAGATCCAGGTACCTGTTAAATGAGTTGAGCGTTTCAGCCTCAACCACCAACCTAGGCAGTGAATTCCAGACACCCACCACCCTCTGGATGAAAAAGGTTTTCCTCATGCGCCCTCTAATCCTTCTACCAATCACCTTAAACCTATGCCCCCTGGTAATGGACCCCTCAGCTAGGGGAAGCAAGCCTTTCCTGTCTACCCTATCGTACTTTTATACACCGCTCAGGGCCTCTTACATCTGGGATTTGTGTTGAAATCTAGCCCAGACAGACTGGGTAATAGCGTCTATGTCAGCTTGTAATTGTGCAAGTGAAATGTGTTTGGGCACCTCAACCTATTACCTAAGGAACATGATCTGGAATTAGTTACACCAGGTCAGCACTCTCTGAGAGTCACAGATTGGTGGTGTGTTAAATTCTCATCCCAGTTTTAAAATCCCTCCCTATCTCTATAGCCTCCTCCATGTTAAATATATTGTTAAGATACGCAGGTGAAGGGCATTGTTTAATTAAATACTTAGAGCACTTATAAAAAGAGACTGCTGGGATAGTAGGTAGGAAGTAGACATATGCACTGTTGCGTTCTGTGAATACACATATTATCAAGATAAGTATTAATGTCTAGTCTCATTCTTCACCAATTAGCTTGGGATCATTATCACATTGTTACAATCCCAAACCAGATTCCCAGGTTTTGGTGCAATTCCGGATGAGACCTCCCAAAATTCGGTTAAGGACCAGTAGCCTTTTTTTTGTTAAATTAGACAAAATTTGAAATCCAAGTTACTTACTAAGAGAATAAAACCACAAGATTCCACAGTTTTGATCAAACTGAAGGGAATGTAATATACAGGAGTTAACAAAGCAAACAGTCAATGCTATCCATTTCATACTCTAACACCCAGAATTAACATCAGGTAAATATGAGTGAACAGACAAATTGTGGTTGAACACACTACAAACTGCAGGGTAATTGGCAGACACAACCAGGGCAGGTTCCCGGAATTTTCTCAGCAACCCACCCAGACATCAGTCATCACTATGAATCACAAAAGTTATTTAAAACTCTATATTCCTCATAAGGGAATTTCAGCTCTTCTCCTTAGATGATCTAACCTCTGAATTTCCTCAATAGCCCCTCTAACTCAGATTGCCTCAAAGACTGCTTGTTCCCCAGTTGTTCAATCTCCTCCCAAGACTGCATCCTACTGGATACCCAAGGCTGCACCCCAACACCTAATCATTGGCACCTCTCCAACAGATAACTACTGCTGACAGGCTTTTTTTGGGGGGGCCTTAACTGCAGGCTTCAATTAGCTATCAGCAAATTACCCACACGATCCCAGCACTCTAGCTGCTCTGAGCAGAACACCACTTGTGGCCTCCCTGAGACCCAGTTCTCAGCAGCAGAGCTACCAATGGCTCCTGGGGTTTCCCTGAGCCCAGGCTCCCTCAGCAGTATGGAGCTAATGGCAACATTTCTGTTGCATGGAATTGACCTTCCTCTCCATCTGCTCCTGATTAGTTGACCCTTGAACTGATTTGTCCTGTTAATATCTCCCAACAAGGTGCTGCCCCTCCCCTGAGACAGGGCCTAATGTATCAATCCTTGGTACATCCTGCACCTTAAATTTTACAATTTCCAGCCAACCAAGGGTAACCCTCCACCCCTCACCACAGTGCAAAATGACCATAGCTCCAACCCCAAAACACACACAGCCAAAAAAAAAATCAAAATAATATCTGGGGCAGAATTTTACACCTCATGGGTGGGCACACACGTGACCCGATTGGGCTTAAAATAGCGTGAGAAGACATCGGGCGAGCATCTCAACCTCATGCTGCACACACGCAATCTTCAGGTCATCGGGCGCGTACAGGAGTCGGAGCCACGCCCACCATCAATTAAGAGGCCATTTAAGGCCATTAAAAACCTAATTGATCCCGATTTTACATTGTCCGTGTGATTTCGCACTCGTCGCACGGGCAAAACAGGCAGGCGGGCAGCGAAAATTTTGCAAAACCTCATCCAAGGGCGAGATAAAAAGGGTCAGCAGCATTGCCAGTGTGAGTAATGAGGAGTTTAGGGGATAGTTTGCTGCCGGTTGCTTATTTGAACTTGACAACTTCATCTCTGTTCTGAGCTTCATTCTTAGCATTTCCAGGCTTCATTCCAGGATTCATTGGTGTCTCCAAGGTCCCGGAGAATTTTGACCGTGTGGACCCTTCCAGGTATCAGACAGCCTCCTGTTACCCTGGGAATGGGGATTGTGGTCTCCGCTGGGGCACCTCCTCTGAGGAGGGAGAGAGGGGCAGAAGGGAGAGGAGGCCGGGTGTCCCAATGCAGCTTCCAGGGGAGGGACCTGTGGGAGGAGAGGCGCAGGCACAAGGGGCACAGGGTCAGCAGGTAGTCCAAGGTGGAAGGGGCCGCAGAAAACACCACTATCCTGCTGCCAGGGTTTACAGGCGGCAATGCAGCTACCTCAATATGTCTGAGGTGCAATGCCAAAGGAGGCTCCGTCTCTCCAGGGAGACAGTCAACTATATCTGTCAGAGGATCGGCCCTGAGATCAGCTCCGACTGTGTGGGTGGACACCCCATGCCAGTGGCTCTGAAGGTCACAGTGGCCCTCAACTTCTATGCCTCCGGCTCTTTCCAGGGGTCAGTGGGGGATCTGTGTAGAGTCTCCCAATCAGCTGTCCACAGTTACATCAAACTGGTGACAGACACTCTGTTCAGGCGGGTACTGACCTTTATTCATTTCCATATGGACGAGGCTGGCCAGGTTGAGTGAGCCAGAGGCTTCGCAGTGATTGCTGGCTTCCCCCGTGTCCAGGGTGCTATAGACTGTACACATGTGGCCATCAAGGCACCAGCGGGTGAGCCCGGTGCCTTCATCAACAGGAAGGGCTCCCACTCCATGAACGTGCAGATAGTGTGTGATCACAGGATGCTGATTCTACAAGTCTGTGCAAGGTACCCAGGCAGCTCCCATGACGCCTACATCCTCAGACACTCCCAGGTGCTGAGAATCTTCAGTGTTCCAGCCCGACTGGATGGATGGCTGCTGGGTGACAAGGGCTATCCGCTGAGGAGGTGGCTTATGACACCTCTCCGCCACCCAAGAACAGAGGCAGAGCAGCGTTATAATAGGAGTCATGCCTCCACAAGGGCGATGGTAGAGAGGACCGTAGGTCTTTTAAAGATGCGCTTTGATGTCTGGACCATTCAGGGGGAGCAATACAATACCCCCCAGAGTGGGTGTCACTGATAGTGGTTGCATGCTGCACTCTCCACAATCTGGCACTGGCAAGGGGGGGACCCACTGGAGGGAGAGGATCTTGAGGCAGCTCCACAGGCCACAGAGGATGAGCCCAGTAGTGAGTCACAAGAGGAGCTGGTGAGGAGAACACAGGGAGCATTGATGAGTTCACTCTCTACCTGCAGCGCCATTGCAGCCTGGCCAACCCCAGCTGAGGAACACCTCACAGGGCACATCCGAGTTGTGGCCCTCGACCCGCCAGACACTCAGTCCCAGCAGCCAGGGCTCACCCCCTTGGCCAGCTCCAGTGTCAGTGACAGTTGCCACTCGGAGCTCAGGCCTGTTAGAGCCTATGAGGGGAGGACCAGCCCTTAACACTTCTCCACACTGATCCATGCCAACACGGTGCTCACCCTTGCCAAGTGCAGCAGGTTGTTAAGCCTTTTGCGACTCTGCACCCATGTGCGCCACACAACATTGTGGTTGCTGCCCAGCACTGCCCCCTCCTCCCAAGCTCAGGTGCAGTGGTCTCCCTCCTTCCATCTCTGGGGACGAGGGTGTCCCTCCCTGGCAGCCGCCTCCTCCAGGAAGACCACGAGGAACTCGTCTGAAAGCCAGGGGGTGGGGAGGGTGCTGAGTGCCCGTCTGACCTGCCCTCCCGCCTGGCGTCTGCCCCCCCGCCTGGCGTCTGCCCTCCCGCCTGGCGTCTGCCCTCCCGCCTGGCATCTGCCCTCCCGCCTGGCATCTCCAGCTTCACTTGAGGCCATAGCTTCAGTGTTCACAACGCCACAAATATGTTCTTCCCTCGAGGAGCTGCTGGTGCCGATTTTAAACTGCCCACCGGGTCGCCATGGGACCCAGCGGCCAACAGCCCCCCTCCCCCTCCCCCTCCCCCTCCCCTGCCCCCCTCCCCCACCCTCACCCCCGCCCTCACTCTCGTTTTTGTTTCAAACTTTCATTTGTCTTGCCTCTGTATTGGGAAGCTAGTTGTGAATGCTGGTTTTACATCCACATTACCATTACAAGGCTAGTGTTGTGAATGTGTCCCACTGACGTAGTGAAGTCCTGAAATATTCTCCCAAATAATAATTGCCCTGTAACTTGCAGATAATCAATGAGTGGGAGGGAATGAACGTGAAGCACTTCAATATGCTACTAATCAACAACTTCCAACGAGAATTGCAGACTAAATTCACGAGTTAGTTTTTAAATTCCGCTTTATTTACAAAAAGGGAGATTTTCAGATGGTTTAATAAATTTAAGGAGTAGGCTGTAACCTGACAGCAATGTTCTAAATGGATTATCTGTTTGAAAGGATGAGGATATTAATCAGTTACTTCAACTCAGCAAATAAAGACTTGCATTTATACCTCACTCCTCACAACCACCAGGTGTCGCAAAGCACTTTACAGACAATGAAATGTTTTTGAAGTGTAGTCATTGTTGTCATGTAAGAAACACAGAAGCCAATTTGCACACAGCAAGCTCTCACAAACAGCAAATTGGCTTTTTTGATGTTGATTGAGGGGTGAATATTGGCCAGAGTAACCCCCCCCTACCTGCTCTCCTTGAAAATAGTGCCATGGAATCTTTTACACCTACCCAAGAGGGCAGATGGGACCTCAGTCTAACGTTTCATCCAAAAGACAGCACCTTCAACAGTGCAGCACCCCCTCAGTACTGCACTCGAGTGCCAGCCTAGATTTTTGTCATCAATTCCTCGGGCGGGATTGAACCCAGAGGCAGGACTGTCACTGGCTGAGGCACAGCTGACCAGACAATGGATTAAAGTGAATGTGAAATGATGAATTGAACACTTCAAGAGCAAACCTCAATGCCCGTCACACTTTTCCAGAGGTTGGACTGAGTGTTATTAAACCTCCAGCCCAGACTCAGTGACCTGAAGAGACCTGAGTTTGAGACAGTCCCAGTGTAACATTCTGCTCATAGTGGCTGTTCTTGGAGACTAAATTTCAGAGGCTCACTCCCGGGAAATGTCGCATTGGGTGTCACAGTCCATCCAACCCCTCAAACTGCTTCCACCATTCAATTAGATCATGATTGGCCCTATACCTTAACTCCATCTACCCACCTTGGTTAAATAACCCTTGCGTAACAAAAAGCTATGCATCTCAGTTTTGAAGTTTTCAATTGGCCCCCAGCCTCAAAAGCTATTCGAGAGTGATCCTTCCCTGAGGCTGAGGATTAAAGCACATTTTGTTGGAAGTCAGAGAGGAACTTTAACAGAATGTGCAACTGATCTTGGGAGTGCTCAGCATCAATGTACTAATGCTTCAGAAACATAGGAACATAGGATCAGGAGTAGGCCATTCAGCCCGTCGAACATACTCTGCCATTCAACTAGATCGTGACTGATCTTCTACCTCAAAGTCATCTTCCTGCACTATCCCCATATCCCTTAACATCATTGGTATCTAGAAATCTATCGCCCCCCTGCTTTGGACATACTCAATGATTGAGCTTCCACAGCCCTCTGGGGTAGAGAATTCCAAACGTTCACCACCCTCTGAGTGAAGAAATTCCTTCTCATCTCAGTCCTAAATGGCCTGTCCCTTATTCTGAGTCTGTGTCCCCTGGTTCTAGACACTCCCAGCCGGAGGGAACATCCTTCCTGCATCCACCCTGTCAAGACCTGTAAGAATTTTATACGCTTCAATGAAGTCATCAGGCCCAGGGGATTTATCAACTTTCAGTCCCATTAATTTCCCCACTGCTGTTTTTTCACTAACACTAATTTCTTTCAGGTCCTCAATCTGACTAGTCCCTTGGTTCCCCAATATCTCAGAAAGATTTTTTGTATTTTCTCCTGTGAAGACAGACACAAAGTATTTGTTTAGATTCTCTGCCATTTCCTTATTCCCCATTATAAATTCTCCATTCACTGCCCGTAATGGGCCCATAGTTGTCTTTTTCTAACCTTTTCCTTTTTACATACCTATAGAAGGTTTTACAGTCCGTTTTCATATCCCTCGCTAGTTTACTTTCATATTCCATTTTCTCTATCTTTGTTAACCTTTTAGTTCTCCTTTGTTGAATTTTAAAATGTTCCCAATCCTCAGGCTTTCTACTTCTTTGCCAACTTTATAAGCCTCTTCCTTTGATCTAATACAATCCTTAACTTCCTTTGTTGGCCATAATTGGATCACTTTTCCTGCTGGCTTTTTGTACCTCAAAGGAATGTAAATTTGATGCAAACCATGTATTAATTCTTTAAATGCTAGCCATAGCCTCTCTACCTTCATATCTTTTAATGTAGTTCCCCCAATCTACCTCAGCAAACCTGCCCCTCATACCTTCACAGTTTCCTTTATTTAGATTATAGACCCTAGTTTCAGACGGAACTGCATCACTTTCAAACTTCATGTAAATTTCTATCATATTATGGTCACTCTTCCCTAAAGGCTCCTTTACAGTGAGATTATTAATTAGTCCTTTCTCATTGCATAATACTAGATCTAAAATAGTCTGTTCTCAGGTTGGTTCCTCAACATATTGTTCCATAAACCCATGGTGTATACATTCCAGGAATTAGTGCTAATTAGGTTTACCCAGTCTATGGGCGGAATTGTCCCAGACTTGCACTAAGTGTGGTAGCGGGTGGGAAAAAGAACATTTTACCCGCCGGCCACAGAGGCAGTTTTTCAAGTTGTAACAGCCCAATCCCGCCTTATTAATCATGCATTCCCAGTAAACACGTGTTTCGATAGCAGGCAGGCTTTCATTTGCCCACCACTCTGTCACCTCGCTGCTTCCTCACACCAGGCACCATATTTAAAGTGCAGCTGTGCACACAACTCTCAGTGCTTCCAGCCCAGGACTGCTGCACAGAAGACAGGCCCAGAAAGTCAAGAAGACTACAGCCCACTAATTCAATGGCCCGTCCCTGGAAAGCCTTTTGGACACCGTGGAGGCCCACTACCCCCGGTCTGGCCGCAAGAGGTCCAGCAATCTCACCATTTTGGCTTGGTCGGTGACAGCAGTCGTAGTCAGTACCAATGCTGCATAGAAGATGTTGGCCATCCAGTGCAGATAGAGGATGAATGATCTCATCAGTGCTGCCAGGGTAAGGCAACATCTCATCACTCTAAACTCACACACTCACAAGCCCATCACACATTCACTGGCATCTCACTCACTGCCAGCTCAAGGGACATCACCACTCACTCTCTCACACACACCCTCACATCTCCATCTGGGCTCATCTCCTCTGCAGACTGCCTCCTCAGCCCTCACCATCTTGAGGCCACTTGCATAGGTTAACATGTGTCCCCACACACACCCTGGGATACCCTCCTTCCCCAGTACAGCCCTCGCCCTGCAGCCTCTTCCCTTGCCTGAGGCCACTTCTCCCCCTTCCCCAAGCAAGTCCTAGCCCTGCATCCATTGAAAAGCCACCCCCGCCTTACAGCTGGTCTGGTAGGTAAAGACCTGCCCATGAGGCCCCCCTAAAAGTGATGTGGTGCTGCCTGTGAAGTCTGGCGCTGATGACTGCGAGAGCTGCCTGAAGCGAGGTAGACAAACAAACCTCAAAGTCCTGAGCAAAGTACAGCTCACCAGGTGCGCGTCGCTTATGTACAGTTGTGAAACACGTCAACATGACTGTTATGATCCAAGCTGAGGTTACCCTGGTACAAGCCTGATCCCAGAGTGGAACCCAGTTTGATAGATCCTAACTTTTATTTTTGTTTGTTTAGATATGTGGAGAACGGCTACTTAACAGAGGCACAGGAGTCAGCTGATGAACTTTTAACTACAGAGTAAAACATTTATTCAACAAGAAAGGATGAGCTATATGACAATACCCCTTCACCCATAACTTTACCTTTACAGATATATTCAGATTTACAAAAATTATCTTATACTTTAATGTTCACAGTAAGTATACAGTCCATGTAAACCAATGGCACCCTGTGGTCAGACACCACCATACTCAAAACCGAGTGACAGATACCACCTCAACCAGATGCTTTGATCTCTCCTCAACTCCCCTCAGACACTTATCACACTGTGAGCCAACCAGTCTCACTGAGCTCCGTCCTTCATACGAGGGATTCCAATCTCCACTCTCCAGGACCTCACATTGGAATCTTCTCCCAAACTGACGTTTTCACTCAGATGCCGTCCACAAGAATTCGCCTGCATGGTTTCGAACTCTCCTTCTGATGTTCCACTTCCCTGGGTCACCACATATCCTCAAGCTTTCTTCCATGTACTCTCTCTCACCGACTCAGCCCCAACAGTGCATCACTGCTTCACATGCCCATAGCAAAGAATTACAGACCTTCAGTTGTCTCTTTGAACCTCCTTGCTTCCTGCAAGCTGTTCTCATTTTAAACCTGAAGCTTGCAGCCTTTCTCTCTGCCCCTCACTCTTAACTTCACTTAACAGGACCTTTTCCCAGGTTGCTGTCCTTCCTTTAACTAGAAGGTTTTCTTTGGACTTTCTCTTCTTCCACTCCCCTAGACTTTTGAGGTTTTTATTAGCTTGGGACTTGCTATCTGTCCCCTGTTAGGCTGCTCCTGCTTCACAGCTGCTTTCAAACCAACTGAACTCAAACAGCTTCCAAAACAAGCTGCTGTCTTTCTTCTGTGTGTCTCTCTGTGGGAGGATCATGCCTAATTGGCCCCCCTGGTGCTAGGCAACAGCACTGTTCTTCCTACTCTTGCCTGTTTACTTTCACTTTATAGGGATCATAAACGTCTCATTACAAATGCAAGCAGCTTTTTAAAGTGAAACTAAAACTCAATTTGACCTTTCTTAACGCACAGATACAGAAATACAAATCAAATTTAAACTTTAAAGCTAAACCACATTCCTAACACCCACAAATACAAGTATAACTTACTTAAACTATTTCTATTTCCTAACAATGGCCTCAGATGATCCAGCATGGGGGATGATTCTGGCAGGCAGGGCTTATGATGATATGCAGATGTATTACAATGAAGTTCCCGATGCCTGACAGAGGGAAATGTGACCCGCCATTGACGGGCAAAGTGGACAATTGCAAACTGGTTTCACAATGTCATGAAACTGATTTTTGGTCTTCTCGCCATATTGTCCAATCACACCGCCAAACACACCCAATGCCAACAGGGAAAATTCCACCTTATATGTAGATTGAAGTCCCCCATGATTACTGTTTTACCCTTGTTACATTCACCTCTAATTTCATGATTTATGCCATGCCCTACATTACCACTACTGTTTGCTGGCTTATAAACAACTTCTATTGCTGCCCTTTGCTGTCTCTTAGCTCCACCCAAACTGATTCTGCATCTTGATCTTCCAATCTTATTCTCTTACCTTCTCCTCTCTCTTCAGTTAATCACATTTTCCCTCACTCCCACTATTTAGTTTAAAGCCCTTTCCTCATACATTGGAATTTCCAATGAGCTCAACAGCAACACCTACATGTGCTCAGGGCATCAATATAAATAAAATATCTGCAATAAATAGTTTCTCTTGTTAAGGTTATTATTTATAACCCAATCACATTACTTGTATTTGCATACTGCCTGTGAGGATTTAACAAGCGGTTTTTGGGTTTTGGGGGACGTTATGGTCAAAGATAAAGAACCCTGGGATCAAGTCCAGTATTGACAAGAAGTGCAAGTGGAGACGGGCTAACTCTTGTACCCAGACTTCCAGGGGCTGTGAACGAGCTCTGACTGGCCACAGGCTTTGGCTACAATATTGCTACTTGGTGAGTGAAACTGACCGCAGCCCAAACAGGCTCCAGCAAACCAGGCCCTGCATTGCAATATCATCAGGGCAGTTTTCTACCCTCAAGATGTGGGCTTCGCTGGCTGGGCCAGCATTTATTACCCATCCCTAATTGCCCTTGAGAAGGTGGTGCTGAGCTGCCTTCTTGAACCGCTGCAGTCCATGTGGTGTAGGTCCACCCACAGTGCTGCTAGGTTCCAGGATTTTGACCCAGCGACAGTGAAGGAACAGCCGATATATTTCCAAGTCAGGATGGTGAGTGGCCTGGAGGGGAACTTATAGATGGTGGCGTTCCCTTGTCCTTCTAGATGGCAGTGCTTGGAAGGTGCTGACTAAGGATCCTTGGTGAATTCCTGCAGTGCATCTTGTAGATGGTACACACACTGCTGCTACTGTACGTCAGTGGTGAAGGGAGTAAATGTTTGTGAATGGGGTGACAATCAAGCAGGCTCCTTTTTCCTGGATAGTGTCAAGCTTCTTGAGTGTTATGGGAGCTGCACTAATCCAAGCAAATTGAGAGTATTCCATCACACTCCTGACTTGTGCCTTGTAGATGGTGGACAGGCTTTGCGTCGTCAGGAGGTGAGTTACTTGTTGCAGGATTCCCAGCCTCTCACCTGCTCTTGTAGCCACAGTATTTATAGGGTTTGTCCAGTTCAGTTTCTGCTCAATGGTAACCCCCAGGATGGTGATGGTGGAGATTCGACAGCTATAATATCTTTTGTATGTCGAGGCAGATGGTTAGACTTTGTCTTATTCGATGTTTATCATGATGATAGCTGGTTGTGTGTGTGGGCTTGAGTATTAGATACTATGCGGTACTTGATAAGATACTGTGAGGTACACTCTGTACTACATATGGGGTCACCTGATCTGGGGAGGTTGAGGGTCAAACAGCACATGTTAAGGATTAGCCAACAAAGCAGGTTAAATCATGTAGTCCTTGCAGTTAAATCTGTGACTTTGAGTGTTGTTCTTTCAGCCTGAGATGTGACAATGTTCATTCCCTGGCACTTGTGTGGCGCAAATGATCTCATTGAGATAGCACATGACAATATATTTCCAGATAACACTCAACACCTAATGTGAAATGAGGAGATGAAACCTCCTGAATTGCCTCTGTAGTAATGAGGGCTGGAATTTTCCCTTCCCACATCAGACCTGCCCATCCTGGAGTCAGCTCACCTCCACTCCCATCTTAGGGTTTGCCCAAAATGGGCAGCTGACATGCCTCAAGACCAATTAAGGCCCTGGGACCACACAATCGGTTCCACAGGAGCCCAGGGACGGAGGCAGGAATGCAACTTGGGTTCACTCCCAAATCCCGATTCCCACCTTCCATAAGAAAATTGAGCCCAAAGACCATGAAACCATAAGACGTAGGCCATTCGGCCCATCGAGTCTGCTCTGCCAGTCAATGAGATCATGACTGATCTAATAATCCTCAACTCCACTTTCCTGCCTCTTCCCCATTCCTCATTCCTTTGTAATTACCCTTATAGTGAAAAACTAGAGAGTTTCTTTAGAAATAATTATTGCAAAGCGAAAATAAGAATATTTGTCATATACATCTAAACATAGCACTGTCATTAATTGGTAACTTTTTCATTTAACTGTAAACACAGTTATTCGTTGCTTCAGTCTACAAAATATGAGCTGTCTTTAACATCTCACATCCTAGAAATTCGTTTGGTAGTGATAATGAATCTAGTAAGCAGACTAATGTAAGTAAGGTTATTCTTAATCTTCAGAGGGTGCGCATCAGTCAAGGTAGGATTGTTCCAGATTCCAGAACCTACAGACAAGGATCCACTTACAGGAATCCAGTCAGGGACAAATAATAATAATATCTTACTCTTCCATTGTAGTTCTCTTTCAAAATGGTGAGAATCTTCAGTAATGAGCGAGGGTGGATAAAAATGCATGAGGATCACCTGCAAAGAGACAAAAGGGAGATTTGTAGCAATTGACAGTGGATTCTTGATGAGTTATTTTCACAATAAAACTCTACCAGAAGGCAGAACACCAATATTTACTTCCTGCACAGCAGCTGATTATAGACAACAAATATCATGTTTAGCATGTGCAAGACTCCAATGTGTTATTGGCAACCAATTTAAGGAAGAAATTATGGAAATTGCTATGATTAGGATTAAATTTATGGAGAAGAGTATCAGTTATTGGGATAGTTCAGATTCAATAATTGCATCGCTGGTAAGAACCTGTACATCTGCAACTATTCATTAAACTCACTGCGTAACAAACTGAAAGGGCAGGCATGATCCTCAGCAGAGTTGCTTGTTTCTTTGTTCTCTGCTATTCTGAATTGCAGCTGTAAAGTTTTACAGCACAGGAGGAGGTCATTTGGCCCATTGTGTGCGCGGTCATTCTTTGTTAAAGCAATACCAAACTGTTGCCATGGTCTCACTCTTTCTCCATAGCTCTGTATCAATCCCAAACTAATCCCACAGCCCTGCTCTCTCAACAAAAACTTGTATTTATGTAGTGCCTTTAACATAACCGAGCATTGCAAGGCACTACAAAGGATTGTTGTAAGGAAAGTTTTACACCGAGCCGCATGAGATGATATCAGGGCAGGTGATCAAAAACTTGGCTTGAGAGATAGGTTTTAAGCAGCAGTTTGAACGGGGAAGGAGAGGTGGGGATGCAGAGAGGTTTATCGAGGGAATTCCAAAGCTTAGGAACCCAGGCAGCTGAAGGCACGGCGACCTATAAGGGAGCGATTAAAATCGGGAATGCTCAAGAGGCCAGAATTAGATGAGTGCAGAGATGTCAGAGGGTTGTAGGGCTGGAGGAGGTTAGAGATAGGGAGGGGTGAGGAAGCATTTTAAAAGGAGGATGAAAATTTTAAAATTGAGGCATTGCTTACCCAGGGGCCAGTCTAGGTCAACAGGCAGAGAGGTGATGGCTGAACAGAATGTGATGCAAGAAAGGACACAGGCAACAGAGTTTCGGAGGTCTCGGGTTTGCGGAGGGAAGAATATGAAGGACAACCAGGAAAGTGTTAGAATAATCAATTCTAAACATAACAAAGTATTGCATGAGGGCTTCAGTAGCAACTGAGCAAAGACAAAGGCAGAGATGGCCATGTGACAGTGGCAGAAGAGTGGCCACCTTCGTGATGATGCAAATATGTGGTTTGAAGCTCATCTCAGAGTCACATATGATGCCAAGATTGCGATTGGTCTGGTTCAGCCGCAGACAGATACCAGGGAGAGGGGTGGAGTGAGTGGAGAGGGAGCAGAGTTTGTCTTGGGGACCTAAGACAATGGCTCCTGACTTCCAATTACTTCATTGGAGGAAATTTCTACTTATCCAGTGTTTAATATAAAAGCATCGATGGATATAACACAGGTAGAGGCCATTCAGCCCATCATGTCTGTACTGGCTCTTTCCCCTGCAAGTGTTTTCTTTCCAATTATTTATCCAATTCCCTTTTGAAAGTTCCCTTTGGAACATGCCATTCACATACAAGTGTAGTATTAGAGAAGGTCCTCAGGTATGGACAACTTTATTTTTAGACCTAGAACGTGCGTTTTTTAAAATTCATTCGTGGGATGTGGGCTTCGCTGGCTGGGCCCAGCATTTATTTCCCATCCCTAATTGCCCCTTGAGAAGGTGGTGGTGAGCTGCCTTCTTGAGCCGCTGCAGTCCATGTGGTGTAGGTACACCCACAGTGCTGTTAGGGATGGAGTTCCAGGATTTTGACCCAGCGACAGTGAAGGAACGGCCGATATATTCCCAAGTCAGGATGGTGAGTGGCTTGGAGGGGAACTTCCAGGTGGAAGCTGAAATTGTGCTAAGGGAGGTTTGGCTGGTTGTGTTGGACAGGGTTAGTGAACCAGAGCGTCATTGCTCATCGTGGATAATCAGACATCTTGTACAGGGGCCGGGGTGGCGGGAGGGCGGTGAGAGGGCAGTGGGAGGGTGGGAGGGCGGTGGGAGGGTGAGAGGGCGGTGGGAGGGCGGTGGGAGGGTGGGAGGGCGGTGGGAGGGTGAGAGGGCGGTGGGAGGGCGGTGGGAGGGTGGGAGGGCGGTGGGAGGGTGAGAGGGCGGTGGGAGGGTGAGAGGGTGGGAGGGTGGGAGGGCGGGAGGGCAGTGGGAGGGTGAGAGGGCAGTGGGAGGGTGAGAGGACGATGGGAGGGCGGGAGGGCAATGGGAGGGTGAGAGGCCGGTGGGAAGGTGAGAGAGTGAGAGGGCGGGAGGGGGGCAGGGGGGTGGGAGGGGGGAGGGGGGTGGGATGCACTTGAGAACCTGAATGTCGGACTGAGATGAGGAAAAACTCCTTCACTCAAAGAATTGTGAATGTTTGAAATCCTCCATCCCAGGGAGCGGTGGACCCTCCATCATTGAGCCTCTGTCAGAGCTTCATCGATTTTTGGGTGCTAAGGGAATTAAGGGATATGTGGATAGTGGGAAGGTGGAGTTGAGGTAGAAAATAGGCCATGGTCTTATTGACTGGCGGAGCAGCCTCGATAGACCAAATAGCCGACTCCTGAAGTGGAGTGTCAGTCTGCTCCCCCCGTATATGTACATCTCCAGGTAGATCTCAAGCGATCTGTCTCTCTGTATCTACACTCAGTCAGATATCGAGACTGACGAGGGTTCTGGTCGAACAGAGGTATTTAAAGTTTACTATTAGCAACAACTACATACAGCTCTGCACAGGCCTTTATCCAGCCTGGGTCCTAACATTCACATAGACTGGTTACTTGACTATATGCCCGACTCATAACAAAAACAAAAATACCTGGAAAAGCTCAGCAGGTCTGGCAGCATTGGCTTTTTGATCAATCGAATCTGCCCCATCAGTGTCTGCGTTGGCATGAACACAATATCACAAACACCTCCCACTCCTCATTCACCCACCCATCACCGCTTTCCCTGATTGATGTTCTCAGACTTTCAAACGAGGTAACTGGTTTTCTCACCACCTCAATACCTCCCCTCCCTCATCCTCTCAATACCTCCCCTCCCCACCATCCCCTCAATACCTCCCCTCCCCCATCCCCTCAATACCTCCCCTCCACACCATCCCCTCAATACCTCCCCTCCCCATCCCCTCAATACCACCCCTCCTCCCATCCCCTCAATACCTCCCCTCCCCACCATCCTCTCAATACCTCCTCTCCCCCCATCCTCTCAATACCCCTCTCCCCCCATCCTCTCAACACCTCCCCTCCCCCAACCCCTCAATACCTCCCCTCCCCATCCCCTCATTACCTCCCCTCCCCATCCTCTCAACACCTCCCCTCCCCCATCCCCTCATTACCTACCCTCCCCCCATCCTCTCAACACCTCCCCTCCCCCCATCCCCTCAATACCTCCCCTCCCCATCCCCTCAATACCTCCCCTCCCCAACATCCCCTCAATACCTCCCCTCCCCACCATCCCCTCAATACCTCCCCTCCCCCATCCTCTCAACACCTCCCCTCCCCCCATCCTCTCAACACCTCCCCTCCCCCCATCCTCTCAATACCTCCCCTCCCCCCATCCTCTCAACACCTCCCCTCCCCCCATCCCCTCAATACCTCCCCTCCCCATCCCCTCAATACCTCCCCTCCCCAACATCCCCTCAATACCTCCCCTCCCCACCATCCCCTCAATACCTCCCCTCCCCCATCCTCTCAACACCTCCCCTCCCCCCATCCTCTCAACACCTCCCCTCCCCCCATCCCCTTAATACCTCCCCTCCCCATCCCCTCAATACCTCCCCTCCCCCATCCTCTCAACACCTCCCCTCCCCCCATCCTCTCAACACCTCCCCTCCCCCCATCCCCTCAATACCTCCCCTCCCCATCCCCTCAATACCTCCCCTCCCCCATCCTCTCAACACCTCCCCTCCCCCCATCCTCTCAACACCTCCCCTCCCCCCATCCCCTCAATACCTCCCCTCCCCATCCCCTCAATACCTCCCCTCCCCCATCCTCTCAACACCTCCCCTCCCCCCATCCTCTCAACACCTCCCCTCCCCCCATCCCCTCAATACCTCCCCTCCCCATCCCCTCAATACCTCCCCTCCCCCATCCTCTCAACACCTCCCCTCCCCCCATCCTCTCAACACCTCCCCTCCCCCCATCCTCTCAACACCTCTCCTCCCCCCATCCCCTCAATACCTCCCCTCCCCACCATCCCCTCAATACCTCCCCTCCCCCATCCTCTCAACACCTCCCCTCCCCCCATCCTCTCAACACCTCCCCTCCCCCCATCCTCTCAACACCTCCCCTCCCCCCATCCTCTCAACACCTCCCCTCCCCCCATCCCCTCAATTCCTCCCCTCCCCATCCCCTCAATACCTCCCCTCCCCCATCCTCTCAACACCTCCCCTCCCCCCATCCTCTCAACACCTCCCCTCCCCCCATCCCCTCAATACCTCCCCTCCCCATCCCCTCAATACTTCCCCTCCCCCATCCTCTCAACACCTCCCCTCCCCCCATCCTCTCAACACCTCCCCTCCCCCCATCCCCTCAATACCTCCCCTCCCCATCCCCTCAATACCTCCCCTCCCCCATCCTCTCAACACCTCCCCTCCCCCCATCCTCTCAACACCTCCCCTCCCCCCATCCCCTCAATACCTCCCCTCCCCATCCCCTCAATACCTCCCCTCCCCCATCCTCTCAACACCTCCCCTCCCCCCATCCTCTCAACACCTCCCCTCCCCCCATCCTCTCAACACCTCTCCTCCCCCCATCCCCTCAATACCTCCCCTCCCCACCATCCCCTCAATACCTCCCCTCCCCCATCCTCTCAACACCTCCCCTCCCCCCATCCTCTCAACACCTCCCCTCCCCCCATCCTCTCAACACCTCCCCTCCCCCCATCCTCTCAACACCTCCCCTCCCCCCATCCCCTCAATACCTCCCCTCCCCATCCCCTCAATACCTCCCCTCCCCCATCCTCTCAACACCTCCCCTCCCCCCATCCTCTCAACACCTCCCCTCCCCCCATCCTCTCAACACCTCCCCTCCCCCCATCCTCTCAACACCTCCCCTCCCCCCATCCTCTCAACACCTCTCCTCCCCCCATCCCCTCAATACCTCCCCTCCCCACCATCCCCTCAATACCTCCCCTCCCCCATCCTCTCAACACCTCCCCTCCCCCCATCCTCTCAACACCTCCCCTCCCCCCATCCTCTCAACACCTCCCCTCCCCCCATCCTCTCAACACCTCCCCTCCCCCCATCCCCTCAATACCTCCCCTCCCCACCATCCCCTCAATACCTCCCCTCCTCCACCAAAGACACCGCGATGTCTTAAGATTCCACTCACAGATGAATCAAGTAAGAACAGTGGACAGCTGGTTCCATTGGCTCCGACCCATCCAACCGGACAAGCGAGGGCAGAAAGTAATTAGCCTGATATTGCAAGAACCATCGAGTGTGAGAGCATGCAATCAATCAATATTATTCATTCAAAAGCTTGATCAGGCATTTGTATATTTGTCATTTGCATTCACGGCAACAATGTTAAAAGATAAATAGTCCAGGCCACAGCTAACTTAATCATTAACATAAAATACCGGCCTGCTACTGATGAATTTGTGTAAGTAGGCTGTGAATGGGAAATTGGTTGTACTTATTAAAGTAATAAGGGTTCCTATGATTACTATTTGAAAGTGCCTTTCTCTATACCAATTATTTTTGTTATCAGACGCAAAAATTCTTCTAATTGAACAGATAATCCTTTGTCCTTTGAGGTGAAATTAAGCTACAGTCCCTAGTAATACAGGAATAATTATGGAATAATATCGGCCCCAGTGTATAATGAGCTTTGACAGCATAGATACACAAAGGCTTTCAGCGGAAGGTATTATGTTTGAAAATTACACATTTCCAACTCCCAGGAAGACAGCAATTGCCACAGTTCAATACCACGTCAATCCAGGGATTGAAACTGGGTCTATTCAAGATACATTTGGAAAATATTAATCTAATTTCAGAGACCCCGGGTTGTAGTAGCCGAGGTATTACTTTTCCTTTAAGAATATTCTAGAATCGATGCCTCCTGTCAGCATGTTGCATTAATAATAAACACAGGCTGCCCTGTTGCACAGTGAATGCAGATTTTGATTGTGTAAATGATGTCGCCTGCACGATTTGCAGCTCCTGGGCAGATTTTATTACTCTGACTCAGTAAAAGTACTTTTAGAAAAAGAGAACATTCTCTGTAGAAAGTTATTGCATGGTCAACAACCTTTCCATGGCTTTTTTTTTTGTAGTTTCAAAGCCACATTCACACTTCCCCTGCTCTGTCAACCTTCGCGAAGGTGCAACAGAATCAAGATCATTGCTTTTAGAATTTATCACAATGTGTTTTCAGCTCTCACTGGATCGGCACTGCAAGCCTGGCCCAGCAGGTGCCCCTTTGCGATGCATGGGGAACACTGGGTGCTGATTGGCCACCTCAATATCACTGGGTGCTGATTGGCCACCTCAGTTTCACTGGGTACTGATTGGCCACCTCAATTTCACTGGGTGCTGATTGGCCACCTCAGTTTCACTGGGTGCTGATTGGCCACCTCAGTTTCACTGGGTGCTGATTGGCCACCTCAGTTTCACTGGGTGCTGATTGGCCACCTCAATTTCACTGGGTTTTTTTTTGTAAAAATATACTTTATTCATAAAAAATCTTCAATCACATTCAAAACCATTTCAAAAACAACATTACAAGGGTACAATCCAGGTTAAACTTTTACAAAATGTATCACCAGGTGCATCAGTACAAACAATATTACAATCATTTACAGCCTTTCATTTTGATCTGTACAGCCCGAGGGGCTCTAAACAGTTCCCAGTCTCTCGGTGCGCTGTGGTAGAAAGGTCTTAGACAGCGACCCTTCCCCATTGCGCCTTTGCGGCAGCTGCCCCAAGCTTTAGTGCGTCCTTCAGCACGTAGTCCTGGACTTTGGATTGTGCCAGTCCGCAACAATCGGTCGGGGACAACTCTTTGTGCTGGAAGACCAACAAGTTTCGGGCAGACCAAAGCGCGTCTTTCACCGAGTTGATGATCCTCCAGCTGCAGTTGATGTTTGTTTCGGTGTGTGTCCCTGGGAACAGCCCGTAGAGCACAGAGTCCTGTGTCACAGAACTGCTCGGGATGAACCTCGACAGCAACCACTGCATCTCTCTCCAGACTTTCTTTGCAAAGGCACAATCCACAAGGAGGTGAACAACGGTCTCTTCCCCACCACAGCCACCTCGAGGGCAACGTGCAGAGGGGGTGAGACTCCTGGCGTGTAGGAAGGATCTGACGGGGAGGGCCTTTCTCACCACCAGCCAAGCTACGTCTTGGTGCTTGTTGGAAAGTTCTGGCGATGAGGCATTCTGCCAAATGACTTTGACAGTCTGCTCGGGGAACCATCCCACAGGGTCCACCCTCTCCTTTTCCCTCAGGGCCTCTAGGACGTTACGTGCTGACCACTGCCTGATGGACTTGTGGTCAAAGGTGTTTTTCTGCATAAATTTTTCCACCAGGGACAGGTGGTACGGCACGGTCCAACTACTTGGAGCGTTCCGCGGCAGCGTGGCCAGACCCATCCTTCGCAACACCGGGGACAGGTAGAACCTCAGCACGTAGTGACACTTGGTGTTTGCGTACTGAGGGTCTACGCACCGCTTGATGCAGCCACACACAAAGGTGGCCATCAGTATGAGGGCGATGTTGGGCACGTTTTTTCCCCCTTTATCTAGAGGCTTGTACATCGCGTCCCTGTGGACACGATCCATTTTCGACCTCCAGATAAAGAGAAAGATGGCTCGAGTGATCGCCATCGCGCAGGAGTGTGGAATGGGCCAGACCTGCGCCACGTACAGCAACAGCGAGAGTACCTCACACCTGATGACCAGGTTCTTACCCGCAATGGAGAGGGAGCGTCGCTCCCACATGCCCAGTTTCCTTTTCACCATAGCCACTCGCTCCTTCCAGTTTCTAACGCATGCCCCGGTCCCTCCGAACCATATCCCCAGCACCTTCAGGCCGTCAGCCCTGACCGTGAAGGGGACAAAGGATCGGTCAGCCCAGTTCCCAAAGAACATGGCCTCGCTCTTCCCACGATTTACCTTGGCTCCCGAGGCCAGTTCGAACTGGTCGCAGACGTGCATCAGTCTGCGCACCGACAGCGGATCCGAGCAGAAAACGGCGACGTCGTCCATGTACAGGGAGGCTTTTACCTGAGTGCCTCCACTGCCTGGGATCGTCACTCCTCTTATGCCCGGATCCTTCCTGATGGACTCGGCAAAGGGTTCTATGCAGCACACGAAAAGGACAGGCGAGAGAGGACAGCCCTGCCTGACTCCAGATTTAATCGGAAAGCTATCTGTTTCCCACCCATTGATTGAGACTGCGCTACTGATGTTAGTGTAGAGCAGTTGGATCCAATTTCGAATTCCCTCCCCAAACCCCATTTTGGAGAGCACATCCCCCATGTAGGTGTGCGATATTCTGTCAAAGGCCTTCTCCTGATCCAAGCTGATGAGGCAGGTATCCACACCCCTGTCCTGTACATAGGCAATCGTATCCCTGAGCAGCGCCAGGCTGTCAGAGATCTTCCTGCCTGGCACAGAGCAGGTCTGGTCCGGGTGAATCACCAATTCCAGAGCGGATTTGACCCGGTTGGCGATGACCTTGGACAGAATCTTATAGTCCACATTCAACAGTGAAATGGGTCGCCAATTTCTAATTTCCTCCCTTTCCCCCTTGTGCTTGTAGATGAGGGTGATGATGCCTTTCCTCATGGATTCTGACATGCTGCCGGCCAGGAGCATACTCTCGTACACTTCTAGCAGGTCTGGGCCGATCAAGTCCCACAGAGCCGAATACAACTCCGCCGGCAGGCCGTCGCTTCCGGGGGTTTTACTCTTCTCGAAGGACTCGAGGGCCTTAGTCAGTTCGTCAGGAGTTAGCGGTTTGTCTAGGCTCTCCCGCGTACTGTGGTCTAAGACCTCCGTGATAGAGGACAGGAAGGACTGGGAGGCCGTGCTGTCCGTGGGCTTCACGTCATACAGTCCGGCATAAAAGGATTTGCTGATCCTCAGAATGTCGGACCGTGATGACTTTACTGAGCCGTCTTCTTCCTTCAGGCTGCTGATCACAGAGCGCTCTCTGTGTACCTTTTGGAAGAAGAAACGTGAGCACGTCTCATCCTGCTCCACGGAGCGGACTCTGGAACGGAAGATGATCTTGGAGGCCTCCGAGGCAAAGTGCGAGGCTTGCTGGCCCTTCACCTCTTGGAGCTCCTCCTTGACATCGACCCCCATCGACTGCAGCCGGAGCAGATTCTGCATCTTTTCCTGGAGTCGGGACATTTCCCTCTGTTCCTTTCTAGCTTTCTGGGTGCCTTTGCGGATGAAAAACCTCTTGATGCTTCCCTTGATCACTTCCCACCAGTGTGTCAGGGACTCAAAGAGGGGTTTCACGGTTCTCCAACCTTTGTAATCCCTCTTGAGCTCCTCAATGTTCTCTGGGGTCAGCAGTTGCACATTTAGCTTCCATGCCCCCCTGCCCACCCTCAGGTCTTCCTCCAAGTGGCAGTCCGCCAGTAGGAGGCAGTGGTCAGAGAAGAACACCGGCTTGACGTCGGTGGATCTGACTGTGAATGCACGGGACACAAACAGGAAGTCTATCCTGGAACGAATGGACCCGTCTGGCCGCGACCAGGTGTATCTACGCTGCGCTCCGTCTGCAGGGTTGCTGAAGACGTCGTGCAGCTTGGCATCCTTAACTGTTTCCATCAGGGATCTGGACGTAGCGTCCAATCTGCTTCCGGCCCTGCCGGATCGTCCAGCCGCATCGATGATGCAGTTGAAGTCCCCGCCCAGAATGACCGGCCTGGAGGTCGCCAGCAGCAGTGGGAGCTGCTGAAAAACCTCCAGCCGCTCAGCCCCTTGTGCCGGGCCATACACGTTAATTAACCGGAGTGGAGCGTTCTTGTACATTACGTCTGCTACCAGGAGTCGCCCGCCCACCACCTCCTTGACCTCGGAGACGGTGAAGTTGCCTCCCCGCAGCAGAATACCCAGGCCGGAGGAACGAGAGTCGTTTCCGCCCGACCAGATCGATGGCCCGTGGGACCACCATCGTGACCATTGCCTGTAGGAGCTGAGGTGCGGTATCGCACACTCCTGCAGAAACAACAGGTCAGCTTTGACCTTGGCTAGGTAGTCCAAGGTCGCAACACATCGCGTAGTAGATTTAATGCTACGCACATTTATGGATACAATCTTTAAACCCATTTTAAAGCATTTATTCTCCTACCAAACCCACTGTCTCTGAGAGTCCCAGACCTTTAGTCTGCTCCTTCATACCCGTAGTGAGCTCAAATTCCTTCACTTTGGATGGGCTGAGGTAGATCTCCTTGGCCGTGTTCTGCTCCAGTGGCATCTGGAGGTTCACGTAGAGAGCGGGTTTTGAGATGACCTTTGCTGGAGAAGCTTCTCCAAAACTCACCCCCTCTGGGGTGTTGCTGTTCCCGGCTTCCTGGAGCTGGGGTGCGATGATTGCCTCACTGCTCCCAGATTCCAGGGGCTGTGGTGCACTGGCCTCCTCAGGTTGCAGGCAAAGTTGGGGTGCGCTGGTCTCCTTGTTGTCTCCAATTTTCTGGAGCTCGGGTGTCTCGTCCTCCAACGCCCTGGAGCTTTGCCGCCTCTTCTGTCGGTGCCGCTCTGGCACTTCATCATCCGAAGAGCTGCTGCCCTTGTCATCCGTGTCGGATGGGAGACGCCTCTTGCCGCTTCTCTGGGAAACGCCTTTGCTTCTTCTTCGCTCCCTCTTACTTTTCTTGTTCTTCACCGTCCGCCACTCCCCCTGCTGCTTTTCCACTGCTGCCTCCTCCTCCATTGATTCGCTGTCCTGAGGACTGGGAGGTTCAGGGGGTAGTGCTGTTGATTGGCTCTCTGTTGCCTCAATCTCTTTCTCCACCTTGTCTCTCTCTGTGTCCTCCTTTGTCCCGTTGAGCTCCCTGGGGGCCTTGGTGGTTGGAGTGACACGGAACCTTTCTTCTGCTTCCCCCTGGTCGGCTTTGGCTGCCTGTGCGTAAGTACGGCAGCGTTTGGGGCAGGTCCTGTAGAGGTGACTTGCCTCGCCACACAGGTTGCAGCACTTGGCCTGTTTGCAGTCTTTTGTCTGGTGCCCTTCCTGTTTGCAGATCTTGCAGAGGGAGGCGCTGCAGTTGGCCGCCACATGACCAGCCTTGCCGCATGAGCGACAATGCTTGGGTTGCCCAGCGTAGACCAGGTAGCCCCGGTTTCCCCCGATAGCGAAACTGGAGGGAGGGTGGAAAATGGCTCCCTTACCATCGGTCTTTAGCGTGACCTTAAACAGGCGTTTGCCTGTCCAGATCCCCAAGTCGTCTCGAATCTCGGTGCCGCTCCCCACCTTATCGAAGTACCTGGTGAGGAAGGTGACCACGTCGGCGACAGGGACGAAGGGGTTGTACACATGCACCATCACCTCACGTTCCCGTTGCAACGGCAGAGAGAAGTGCGGCTCCGCCGTCAGGATCTTCATCTCCGGCAGGTCTCTCTTCTCCTCGAACACCCTCAGGAGCCGGACGCAGTCTGCCACCCGCTTGAACGTGACGTCAAAATAACCGCCTTTGCGGGAGTCGTGCAGGGTGAAGATCTCCGTAGCTTGGAAGCCGCACGCCTTCAACAGGATCCTCCTGGTGAAGAAGCCCCGATCCATAGGTGATCCTCCTTCGCTGTGGTTCACCGTGACTCGGACGGTGATAGGTAACCCACGGTATAGATTTGGATTGCGATTGGTTATCGCCCTTCCATCCCGACCTTGCCATGGCAGGACCATGGTGTCGCCCCTGCAACACTTGATCTTAGCCAAAAGGCCGAGAAGCGAGGGGTGCTGATTGGCCACCTCAGTTTCACTGGAACAGCCCAAACTGCTACTGAACTTTGTCTTGACCCTAAACTGTCCGGTGCGCCCCTTGTTCATTTTGCCTTGGCTGCCTCTGGAAAGGGTGCATCATATTTTCAATGCCCAGAGAGCAGCCGGTACACATTGGTGTAGCCGGGAGTGAGTTGTAGGGTCAGGGGAGTGTTGTGATCTGTAGGAGGGCAGAGCCAAGAAAATCTGCACCATAGCAGGACCCGGCCTTGGAGTGTTTGGCTGCACAGACTTAAATGGAAAGTGTTCAATTCCCCAGAACTAACATCCCTCACTTTGATGGGTAGAAAGATTTCGTAAAATTACTTCAACCCCTAAATATAGAATCATTGCTGCAAAGTTCTAACAAACAGCTTCCATGTAACATGATAAAACATGTGTCTTTGATGGTACATGAAGCCCATCATAATAACTGTACATTAGATTAGACTATCTGGGGATACAGATTGGGTTACCTGCTGTGGGCTCTGCTTTATAGCCAAGACTTTGATATTTTATTTTATTTCTGTTTTTTGTTCTTTGGCATTTCTGGAATACTGATATTTCTAAACTAAAGCCACACATCAAAGAGCAAGAGACCTTTGCTTGGGGGTACTGGTGTGGAGCTGAGCAACTTTCCTGTGCAGTAATTTTTATTTTCGTGCTTCTCAAGATGAAGAAAGTAAGAGGCCAGGACAGAACCTTCCTGTTTCACCTAGGGGAACGTGGACCGACATCAAGCACTCCCGGGACGTGTACAGAAAACACAAACGCAGATTGAAGCTTCGTCTATACCCAAAACCCAAACTGGACCCCAGCAATAAGCCTCGTTACCATGGAGTGAACATATCCACTTTTGACAAACATCACTTAAGATTCGGAATTTATTGTGATTTGTGCCAAGCTTTGGGCTGCTTTGATTTGCGTCCGCCCGTCAGCTGTCGCTCCGTTAGTAATGCTCTTACCTCTGAAGTGGCAGCCTGGGGTCTCGAGCCCCACCCTAGCAACATGAGTCCAAAACTCCAGCCTCGCCCACACTGCAGAGTCTTTTGGGTGAGAGGTTAAACTGAGGCCCGCTCTGCCCTCTCAGTTGGAAGCAGGAGATCCCTTGGCACCATCTCAAAGGAGAGCAGGGGAGTTATCCCAGGTAAAAGCAAAACACCGCGGATGCTGGAAATCTGAAACAAAAACAAAAATTGCTGGAAAAACTCAGCAGGTCTGACAGCATCTGTGGAGAGAAAGACGGGGTTAATGTTTCCAGTCCATATGACTCTTCTTCAGAACTAAAGAGAGGTAGAAATGTGGTGAAATATATTTTTTTTCAATATTATTTTTAAAATTTTGAAATGTATTTCCATTCATTGTTTTATCTCCACCTTTTAGCCCATTTCGATCTTTTCTTCCCCCCACCCCCACTAGGGCCATCTGTCACTTGCTCATCCTGCTTTCTACTCTTAATGTCACCATGAGCACCTCCTTTAGCCAGTATCACCACCATCAACACTTTGACTTTTTGTTTATGACATCTTTTGCAATCTCTCCTTTGCCTCCACCTATCACTGGCCCTCTATCCAGCTTCACCTGTCCAACCCCCCCTTAAACAGCATACATTTCATAACATTTTTACCTCTCTTTAGCTCTGAAGAGTCATACAGACTCAAAACGTTAACTCCGTCTTTCTCTCCACAGATGCTGTCAGACCTGCTGAGTTTTTCCAGCAATTTTTGATATTGTTGTTGTTTGAGTTATCCCAGGTGTCTGGGACAGTATTGATTCCTCAACCAATGTCACGAAGACAGATGACCTGGTAATTGTCACATTGCTGCTGGTGGGAGCTTGCTGTGCACAAATCGGCTGCCGTGTTTCCGACATTACCACAGAGTGACTACACTTCAAAAATCATTTCACCAGCTCTAACGTGTTTTTGGGATGTCCTGAGGTGACCCTGGAAAGTGCTACACAAATGAAAATCTTTCTTTTTACGAAACTGGTGGCTATGTAAAACCTGTGTTTATGGCCTTTGAGTGAAGGGGACTTTTGTTAGTGTGGGCTGTGTACCTGTTATATATGGAACAAAAAATAGAGAGTGTGTTCATGTAACACAATAACCGCATAGCTTGGTGCATCTTGGGATGATCGCAATTTATCACTGGGAATGATTCAACGCTTTTCTTGTTATAAAGGCACTAAAAGTTTTAAAACTGAGAATCTGGCCCCTGGGCCCAATATCACTGCACATCAGCAAGATTTTAAAAGTGACAAAGTGGCGAGGAGCTTGCTGTATTATTGAGGTGTTCTGGAGGATGACTCACTCTGGAATGTCACATGCTTTTATTTTTACTAATTTATTCACTGCCTTGTGTAAGTGTTATTAAGATTTTAGCGCAACAAACTAAAAATACCCACAAAGCTTCATCTCGCTGAGGTAACAGGTTCAAAGCCAACTTTAAAGGTTTGACCTCGCGTCACATGCCGAGGAAGCTGCTGTGGATTTTAACCTCGCCTGCCACATGAGGTACCTTGTGTAAATTAAACGCTTCAGCTGACTGGGAACCTGTGTTCTGCTCCCTCCCTGTCTGTGTGGAAATGAGTTCATCTCCCACATCGCCGCTCACGGACAAAAATCGAGAAAGGAAAATGTGTCTCTTCTTTTCATTTCCCATTCTCTAACTCTCTCTCCCTCTCTCTCTTTGTTTCATTCTATCCGTATGTCTCTCGTTCCTGGATAATCAGGTGTGTTTTGCTTCATAATGGTGGAATTGAGACCCTTGCCTGAAGTCTCTTGAACTGAGCGCAGCTCCTCCTTTGTCCTCCTGCAGGGAACCAGGAATAAAAAAAGGCTTGCATTTCTATAGTGCCTTTCACAACCCCAAGATGCCCTTAAAGCGCATTTGCAGCCAACAAAGAACTTTTCAAGCGTCGTCACTGTTGTAACATAGGAAATGTGGCGGCCAATTGGTGCACAGCAAGCTCCCACAAACATCAATGAGATAATGACCAGATAATCTGTTTTCTTTTATTGACACTGGTTTAGTCATAAATATTGGCCCGGGATACCAGGGATAACTCCATTGTCCTTCTTTGATGCAATGCTAAGTGACCTTTCTGTCCACCTGAGAGGACATTGGGTGAAAGTCCCATGAAAGACGGTACCTCCAACAGTGTGGGGCTCCCTCAGTACGCCACAGGCAATGTCAGCCTAGATTTTGGGCTCTAGTCTCTGGTGTGGGGCTTGAACCAAAAATCTCCTGACTACCCAATGAATTGTGTAGGACGTTTGAGAGGGATTAGAGTCTGCTGATGTAATTAACTCCTGATCTGGAAGATAGGCCAGTGATCTTTTATTATCCTGGTCTCACCTCACAATCTTCATGCTTACCGAGCCATTGACAATGAAAGATGTAACAGTCCGCAGAGAAAAACTTCAAGAAACACTTATCGCTCTAGACAAGTCTAATTCGATATTCCAGCAAGTCTCGAAATTGGACAAACAATTAACCTTGTTAAGATATTTAAATCACCAATTGTAAGACTCCTACACAAATAAAGTGGAATGAGGTCAAAGTTCAGCCGTGATCTTATAGAATGGCAAAGCAGGATTGAAGGGCTGAATAGCCACATCCTGCTCCTATTTGTTATGTTCTTATGATCAGAGAGCCACCTAACCAGTGGCCCTCAAAGGGGCAACTGCAGGTGAGATACTGTAGGTGGGTTTTTCTAAATGAGTAGCCCCACAAGTATCTCTCCACACATTATCATTCATTCAGTATCCCAAAAGGGCAGTTCATGCACCCACTCCCATCGGTTTCGCTGCGGAATGAGGGTGGGATGTTGCTGGTCCAGGAGTGGAGGAACCTATCTGCTGAGTCAGCGCAGATGCACACCATTGATTCATTAAGATTTTACAAGAATGCTTCTATCTCTCCTGTAGTTTGTGAGTATTGGAGACAAAACATCTGTCATTTTTAAGTCTCGCATGTCAGCCCAGATGCACTGCTGCCTGACTGACTGCCAATAAATGCTTATTTCTTGATGAATGTTATTGTAACTGGATCCTTCTTGCTTTGGCATAATCCCTCTGGGAAAAAAATTCCTTTGTCATGAAACAAGAACACACAAGATTGTTTAATGTGTGCACACATAAAACAAGGTACATCCGGCACATGTGTGCACACATTAAACAATATACAGGAGTTCCAGGGTTTTGAAGATTTTTTTAGACACTCCATTCTCAGGCAGTGAGGGTCATGGTCAGTTGCCTCAAGGTGGTGGTGAGCTGCTGCTGTCCACTTTGTGTAGATTTGCAGCAGCTTAATACAACTGGTCATGAGGATAATGAAGAGTCAACCACATTTTTTTTAATATTCATTCATGGCTAGTAGGACATGACCCTGATTGGCCTTGTTCAGAGGGCATTTTTAAGGGTTACATTGCTGTGTAGTCACATATCAGCCAGACCAGTAGATTCCCTTCCCTAAAGGACATTAGTGAACCAGATGGATTTTTACAACAATCAGCAATGGTTTTGTTTAACATCATTAAACTTGTTTTTTTAATTGGATTCAAATTTCACTATCTGCTCTGGTGGGGTTTGAACCTGGGTCCCCAGGAAATTGCCCTGGGTCTCTGGAATGCTAGTCAGTGACAATACCACTATGCCACCACCTCCCCCTATATCACTATGCCAGTGCCTCCCCACATTGCTCTGTGCCTGGAGCCACATACACACCCAGGCCAGGTAAGAAGAGCAGGTTTCCTTCACTAAAAGATGTTAGTGAACCAGTTGGGTTTGTGTGACCATCAGGCAACTTCATGGTCATTTTTATTAATATCAGCTTTACTATTTTCTAGGTTTTGTAAACCGGAATTCAAATTGTCCCTTGGTAGTACAGGACTTGGGCATTGCTTGGAAAAGGAGACATGCTGTCAAATCTTTTTGTCTTGCACTCATCAGGACAGATGCAAGAATACCAGATTTCAAAGAGAATGACAATTTATGCTGCATGAGGAGAGGGGTGCTGGTTGCTTGGCAAGTCAACTCTGATTGGCTAAAACAAATGCACTAGGGAACTATTGTCCCCCCCATACTTTTGTTTATTCAAAAAGGCTGCAATGACTGAATGTGTTGCCTGGATGTGACAGCCCAGCCCAGCACACCTGGGCTCTCATACAAGACTTAAAAATGACGGATGTCGTGCCTTTTCCTGCAGAGGACAGGTCCCTGTAAATGAATATATGTAGCTTCTAGCAAACGTAAGTGAACTAAATGGCAAGCCCAACTGATAATCTTCAATTGGTTGCTAGATTAATTCTTAGCACACTCAGGATTGTTCAGCAAGTGCTGCCCAATCACAGAATCACATCTAACATTAGACATTGTGCTCTGAGTTTTGCAAGCACGGGTTGGTTGAGTACAGTCAGCACTCTGCCTATTGCGAGTAGCCAAAGGGATGTGCTGTTTGATACGATCGGCCAGTCATTGGCACATACGCCCTACATACCTGGTATCACATAGGCGCTCAAATTCATATCCCACATTATTCATTTGCGCAGTAGACAGAACGTCTTTTGCGGCTGTCCTGATGAGTCCAACATGAAAAACTTTGACAACATGTCTCTTTTTTCAGCAACACTGAATTCAAATTCTCAGAAATAAGAGAAGAAAATAAGAAGAATAGAAACTGTTGCTTTATCAACACAACATGGAGAACGGAGAGTAATATTGGTAGAGGAAAGCTGAGACTACGAAGGAAAGAAAAACATCAGTGACTGACTCACAAAGGGACAATCAGCACATCGAGGTGTCGGACCTGATCATCCAATCTTTGGCATTCAAGTTGTTAAAAAAAACTAACTTAATCAAGTGGGGAAAGGTTCTTCAATGAAAACTCGATATTTGGAGCTAACGGGCCCATTTACTACAAGGATGATGCCAGAAAAGCGTGGGTCAATATACCAGGACAGGATTGACACGCTGGGTCTCTCTCCGCTTGATAAAAGAAAGATGAGGGGTGACCTCATAGGGGTCTTTAAAATTGTGAAAGTTTTTGATCGAGCAGACGCACAGAGAGAAAGTTCCCACCTGTGGGGGAAGAGGGAAGCTGAAGGCCATCAATATAAGATAGTTATCAAGATATCCAATAGGAAATTCGGAAGAAATTTCTTTAACCAGAGAGTGGTGAGAATGTGAAACTTGCTAGTTGAAGCGAATAGCATAGATTTATTTAAGGGGAAGTTATATAAACATAAGAGAGAAAGGGATAGAGGGATATGGTATAAACTTAGATGAGTAGGCATGGGAGGAGGAACAAGTGGAACATAAACACCAGCATGGACTAGTTGGGCTGAGTAGCCTGTGCTGTACCTCCTACATAACCCTATGTAATTAGAGTCCCAGGGTATAGGTTCATTGTAAAACTTCACAGTTAATCAGTTCTATTCAGTATACTGCCAAGGGCTTTCATTAGTGTTGTAGCAGCGAGATTTGGCCTGACAATTTATGAGGTACAGTCAAAAAGCTGAACATTAGATTTGGATTGTTTCCACATGTGTGGACGCTCAGATATTCTTCCCCTGTTTCTGGAAGAGGCTAAGATGTTGACTCTGAGACGGTGGGTACTGTCCTGTAACATGGCTCGAGTCATTCTTGTGTGAAGGCAAAATACTGCGGATGCTGGAAATCTGAAACAAAAACAGAAAATGCTGGAAAAACTCAGCAGGTCTGACAGCATCTGTGGAGAGGGAAACAGTTAACGTTTTGAGTCCGTATGACTCTTCTTCAGAGGCATTCTTCCTGTGTCCGGTCAGGACAATGGAGGGAATGACTGAGTGACCCCATACTTATCCCACACGCGAGTGTTGGTTATTGTGATGAAGACAGTTCCCTCCATGGAGAATAGCAGCCAAATAGCCGATCAAAGAGACTGCCCCAAGGAGAGAGAAGAGAAAACTCATAAACAATTGTGAATATTTAGGCAAAGTCTCCTTCTTAGTCTGAATTTACACTTGTATTGATGGCTTGTATTGAATTCTGCTGGTTGGCAAACATCCGAACTCCTGACTTTGTGAAATAACGCTGTTGCTTTCAGCCTTACAGCTGCTTGTTTTAAAACTGCTTCTGCTGTGACCATTCGGTAAAGAAATGAGACTCCTTGCAAGGAAAATGTGCGAAATGTACAAATCAGGCTAATTAATGGATATTGATTTTGTGATTGGTTGCAGTCATCGGATTAAATTCAGGCCTGGTTGGAGGTGGTTCAGGTAACAGCCAACAGGAGTCGGAGGTAATTTTGCAATGGGATGATTTTTAATCGGTTTGTTCGAAAGAGGCTCCTTTTCTGATCCAATATTGGTCCAGAAGCTGAAAGCACCAAGTACCTTAGCACTGAGGCTGAACTAGAAGGTTAAATTATTTTCTTTAACATCTTGATTTCCAAAGGTTGGATGATCAGGTCCAACCCCTCAATGTGCTGATGTCCATTTGTGAGCCAGTCACTGATTTTGGTTCTTTCCTCTCTAGTCTCAGCCTTTCCCTGTACCAACCTGCGCAGAGTGAAAATTAAAAAGAAAGTTCTGCATTTCTACGTTAACTTTCACCATCACAGGACATCCCACAGCTGATGACGTTACTTTGATGTATAATGTAGGAAATGTGGCAGCCAATTGGTGTACAGCAAGCGAGCAAAACGTGTAAAATCATAGTGACCAGACCACCTGCTCCCTGAACCCACATCCTCCTGTTTTCCTTTCAACAGTTAACCAAAAGATTTTTTTACGTTCATCTCAGAGAGCAGACAGGGCCTTAACTTAGCATCTCATCACAGCACCTTCAACCGGACAACACTTCTTCAGTACTGACGCTCCGACAGTGCAGCACTCCCCCAGTACTGAACCTCCGACAGTGCAGCACTTCCTCAGTACTGACCCTCCGACAGTGCAGCACTCCCTCAGTACTGACCCTCCGACAGTGCAGCACTCCCTCAGTACTGACCCTCCGACAGTGCAGCACCCACTCAGTACTGACCCTCCGACAGTGCAGCACTCCCTCAGCACAGACCCCCTGACAGTGCAGCACCCACTCAGTACTGACCGTCCGACAGCGCAGCGCTCCCTCAGCACTGACCCTCCAACAGTGCAGCACTCCCTCAGTACTGACCCTCTGACAGTGCAGCACTCCCTCAGTACTGACCCTCTGACAGTACAGCACTCCCTCAGTACTGACCCTCCGACAGTGCAGTGCAGCCTCAGTACTGACCCTCTGACAGTGCAGCACTCCCTCAGTACTGACCCTCTGACAGTGCAGTGCAGCCTCAGTACTGCCCCTCTGACAGTGCAGCACTCCCTCAGTACTGACCCTCTGACAGTGCAGCACTCCCTCAGTACTGATGCTCCGACAGTGCAGCACTCCCTCAGTACTGACCCTCTGATAGTGCAGCACTCCCTCAGTACTGACCCTCCGACAGTGCAGCACTCCCTTAGTACCGACCCTCTAAAAGTGCAACAGTCCCTCAGTACTGACTCTCCGACAGTGCAGCACTCCCTCAGTACTGACCCTCTGACAGTGCAGCACTCCCTCAGTACTGACCCTCCGACAGTGCAGCACTCCCTCAGTACTGACCCTCTGATAGTGCAGCACTCCCTCAGTACTGACCCTCTGACAGTGCAGCACTCCCTGAGTTCTGACCCTCTGACAGTGCAGCACTCCCTCAGTACTGACCCTCTGACAGTGCAGCACTTCCTGAGTTCTGACCCTCTGACAGTGCAGCACTCCCTCAGTACTGACCCTCTGACAGTGCAGCACTCCCTCAGTACTGACCCTCTGACAGTGCAGCACTCCCTCAGTACTGACCCTCTGACAGTGCAGCACTCCCTCAGTACTGACCCTCTGACAGTGCAGCACTCCCTCAGTACTGACCCTCTGACAGTGCAGCGTCCCCTCAGTACTGACCCTCTGACAGTGCAGCACTCCCCCAGTACTGACCCTCTGACAGTGCAGCACTCCCTCAGTACTGACCCTCCGACAGTGCAGCACTCCCTCAGTACTGACCCTCTGACAGTGCAGCACTCCCCCAGTACTGACCCTCTGACAGTGCAGCACTCCCTCAGTACTGACCCTCCGACAGTGCAGCACTCCCTCAGTACTGACCCTCTGACAGTGCAGCACTCCCTGAGTTCTTACCCTCTGACAGTGCAGCACTCCCTCAGTACTGACCCTCTGACAGTGCAGCACTCCCTGAGTTCTTACCCTCTGACAGTGCAGCACTCCCTCAGTACTGACCCTCTGACAGTGCAGCTCTCCCCCAGTACTGACCCTCTGACAGTGCAGCACTCCCTCAATACTGACCCTCCGACAGTGCAGTGCTCCCTCAGCACTGACCCTCTGACAGTGCGGCGCTCCCTTAGTACCGACCCTCTAAAAGTGCAACGGTCCCTCAGTACTGACTCTCCAACAGTTCAGCACTCCCTCAGTACTGACCCTCTGACAGTGCAGCACTCCCCCAGTACTGACCCTCTGACAGTGCAGCACTCCCTCAGTACTGACGCTCCGACAGTGCAGCACTCCCTCAGTACTGACCCTCTGACAGTGCAGCACTCCCTGAGTTCTTACCCTCTGACAGTGCAGCACTCCGTCAGTACTGACCCTCTGACAGTGCAGCACTCCCTGAGTTCTTACCCTCTGACAGTGCAGCACTCCCTCAGTACTGACCCTCTGACAGTGCAGCACTCCCTCAGTACTGACCCTCTGACAGTGCAGTACTCCTTCAGTACTGACCCTCTGACAGTGCAGCGCCCCCTCAGTACTGACCCTCTGACAGTGCAGCTCTCCCCAAGTACTGACCCTCTGACAGTGCAGCGCACCCTCAGTACTGACCCTCTGACAGTGCAGCACTCCCCCAGTACTGACCCTCTGACAGTGCAGCACTCCCTCAGTACTGACCCTCTGACAGTGCAGCACTCCATCAGTACTGACCCTCTGACAGTGCAGCACTCCCCCACTACTGACCCTCTAACAGTGCAGCACTCCCTCAGTACTGACCCTCTGACAGTGCAGCACTCCCTCAGTACTGACCCTCTGACAGTGCAGCACTCCCTCAGTACTGACCCTCTGACAGTGCAGCACTCCCCCAGTACTGCCCCTCTGACAGTGCAGCACTCCCTCAGTACTGACTCTCTGACAGTGCAGCACTCCATCAGTACTGACCCTCTGACAGTGCAGCACTCCATCAGTACTGACCCTCTGACAGTGCAGCACTCCCCCAGTACTGACCCTCTGACAGTGCAGCACTCCCTCAGTACTGACCCTCTGACAGTGCAGCACTCCCTCAGTACTGACTCTCTGACAGTGCAGCACTCCATCAGTACTGACCCTCTGACAGTGCAGCACTCCATCAGTACTGACCCTCTGACAGTGCAGCACTCCCTCAGTACTGACCCTCTGACAGTGCAGCACTCCCTCAGTACTGACCCTCTGACAGTGCAGCACTCCCTCAGTACTGACCCTCTGACAGTGCAGCACTCCCTCAGTACTGACCCTCTGACAGTGCAGCACTCCCCCAGTACTGTACTCAGAGTGTAAGCCTTGATTTGTGCTCCATTGTCTGGAGTGGCACTTGCCCCAGGAAAGAGCACTACTCACTCAGCCATGGCTGATACCTCATTGACGTCAACCGCAGCAGCAGCAGGACCATAGCATAGCGGCATGGACGCCCATCAGCTGGAAAAGGGTGAAATCACCCGACTCCGAATCATTTTCTCGAGAGTGCTGCAGGGGGTGGTATGGGCGAGGCTGTGAGGCATTCCTGAATCGAAGAAACCTCAATTCCCAGCGTCTAGGCTTGGGAATTTGGACAGAGTGCGGGAGAACTGCTCCTCCTAAGGACCACGTAACAAGTAGGAGTCCGAGGACCCAGGAAAGGAGTAGGAGAACTTTGGCAAGAGAACTGGGCCCTGATGACCCTGGTACTTGTGTTTTAATCCTGCCTGGATACGGGAGAGGCAAGTTCCTCTCTGGCGGCCAATCGCAAAGATCCTACATGTGAAATGAGCTCCTGACCATTTCAGCCCAGTTCCAATAGTATCAGAAACTGCCCATTATCTCCAACTAATTATCACTGCCGTTCAGGGTAGGTCTGGAGAATGGCCAGGCCAGGTTCACTGCTGATCCAACTCTGCCCTTTCCTCACCCCCACACCCCCTCCACCCTCCACCCCCTCCACCCTCCACCCTTTACTGGGTTTTGCTTCAGCTCTCTAGGTCCTTACCCTCCAAACCAACCTCCTGCAAGTAGCCACCTCAGTATCTCTCTCCTCACCCCTAACAGACCCCTCAAATCTCCCTCCCTCTAGCCCCTCCTTCAGTCACCCTCCACTTCAGTTGCTGCTCCTGCCATCACTTGTAGCCCTCCTGTGAAAGGGCTTGCATTCATATAGCGCCTTTCATGACCTCAGGAGGTCCCAAAGAATTCTACAGCCAATAAAATAGGTTTGAAGTGTAGCCACTGTTGCAATATTGAAAAACAGTAGTTAATTTGTGCACAGTAAGATCCCATCTGATGTCTGCATGCATCTGTAGCAAAATTGTGATTGATCTGCTAAGGTTATTCCATAAGCCTTTGTTACTTAGCAACCCAGCCAGAGAGCAGCGCTGTAGAATATCAAAGTGTTGAGCAATGTCTTCATTATATTTGCAGCCACATATAAAGAATGTGTGGGGAAGTAATGTTTGCTCAAAGAGATTTTATTTCATGAGATGAGGGAAAGTGGTTCTCTCACAAGGATCAGTCTGGTAGCAGTCCTGCCTCTGTATCCAAAATTGTGGGTTGAAATCACACTGCAGTTCCTATAAGCCTATCCAATTGAATCCCTTCCAACTTTTTCTTGATTTTTATAAACTTCAGTCATAGCTCAATGGTCATTCCTGTAGATTTATCAAACACTGTGAGATTTAGGTGGTTTATAAGTTTGTTTAACTGAGAACAGAAGGAAAAGCCCTTCAAATCCAAAAGATAGTAGCTGTATCTTTTGGCTTGGTACCTAACAACCTTCTGGGCTCAACAATAAATTCAAAAATTTTACATCCTAGCCTCTGCCCCCATTTTATTTCATTTATTTTTATTTTGCTGGTTTGGTTTTTCTCTTGTTTCTTTCTTAATCCCTTTACTTTGCATTTGGACGGCTGCTATCCTGCCATTCACACCTCATCTAGGCACATTCTTTCTTCTCCCAATACCAAATGCCTTTGGCTTTTGAACCATTAAAGCCATTTAATTTGTCCTGTCCTCCACCCTATCACAGGCCTCTCCTCTTGTCCTCCTTCCCCACCCCCACCCTTCATTTGCTCGAAACCTATCACATTTCTAACTTTACCCAGTTCTGATGAAAGGTCATTGACCTGAAATGTTAATTCTGCCATTTCCCACAGATGCTGCCTGACCTGCTGAGTATTTCCAGTACTTTCTGTTTTTGTTTCAGATTTCCAGCACCAGCAGTATTGCGTTTTCTGTGCTGTGATGAGTTGTGGTGTAACTGTTAGTCAGACTTGTGGGAGCTGAGTGAACATCGCCCTGACAGAAAATAGAAAGATTAAGCCTTTATGATTCAGCCAATGGGCGTGAGAGGAATATAATCATGTGGTGTGAGGGTGTGCAATCGGAGGTCAGTTGATGAATCAATTTTGTTTTATTCATTCATGGGATGTGGGCATCGCTGGCTGGGCCAACATTTATTGCCCATCCCTAATTGCCCCTTGAGAAGGTGGTGGTGAGCTGCCTTCTTGAACCGCTGCAGTCCATGTGGTGTAGGTACACCCACAGTGCTGTTAGGGAGGGAGTTCCAGGATTTTGACCCAGTGACAGTGAAGGAACGGCCGATATATTTCCAAGTCAGGATGGTGAGTGACTTGGAGGCGAACTTCCAGGTGGCGGTGTTCCCATGTGTCTGTTGCGCTTGTCCATCTAGATGGTAGAAGTTTTAATGCTGTTGGGGCCATAACAGCAGCAAGAGAGTGAGAGTTCAGGGGCATAAAAGCAGCGAGAGCGAGCGAGAGTTTGGGGCCATAATAGTAGTGAGAAGGAGCGAGAGTTTGGAGCTATCTCTACTACACAGTGTGTGGATTCAGAGCCATGTTCAGAAACAAAAATCAAGGTGTGACATCACAGGGGAGCCATAAGTTGATTGGCTGGTGAATATTGTTGCTTAGGGACTGACTCTAAACAATGAGCAGATTCAAAACAATAAAAATATTAAGTATAAATAAAACGTAACAAATGAGTAGCTGGTGTGTCTTATCTTTTATTATTAAGGTTTCTTTAATACTAGTAAAATGTGTTAAGTAAGATTAGTAGGCTTTATCACTATTAGTAAGGTTTATTAATAGTTGTGGGGTGTATTAGTATTTGTAAGGTCTATTAGCAGTAGCAAGGTTAACTAATAAATAGAGAAATGGCAGGGCTGCTCCAACATCTAGAGTACACATCCTGTGCTATGTGGGAACTCCAGGATGCCTCCCGAGTCCTAGATAACAATTTGTGCAGCAAGTGTGATCAGTTGCAGCAGTTTGAGCTCCAGGTTTCAGAATTTGAGCAACAGCTAGTGTCACTGTGGTGCATCTGTGAGGCTGAAAGTTTCGTGGATAGCAGATTTATAGATGTGGTCACCTCACAGCTTAAGAGAATGCAGAGAGCGAGGAAATGAGTGACCATCAGCAGTCAAAATGGAACAGGCGGATAGTGCAGGAGTCCCCTGAGTGCATCCCATTCTCCAACCAGTATTCAGTTCTGAACATGGATACGAGTGATGGTTCACCTGGCGAGTGCAGCCAGAGCCAACCCCATGACACCACAGGTAGCTCAGTTGTACCGGAGGCTACAAGGAAGACTGGAAGAGTAATAGTGATCGGTGATTTGATAAGGGGACAGATAGGCATTTCTGCAGCTGCAGACATGAATCCAGGATGGAGTGTTGCCTCCCTGGTGCCAGAGTCAAGGATGTCACTGAGCGACTGCAGAGAATCCTGAGGGGAGAGGGTGAGCAGCCAGCAGCTGTGGTCAACATCGGAACCAATGACATAGGTAGAAAGAGGGATGTGATCCTGCAGTCAGAATTTAAGATGCTAGGTAGGAAATTAGCAAACAGGACCTCAAAAGTCATAATCTCCAGATTACTCCAGTACCACACGCAAACGAATATAAAAATAGGTGTATAAAGCAGATGAATGCATGATGGAAAGGTGGTGCAGGAGGGAGGGATTTAGATTCCTGGGACATTGGGATTGGCTATGAAGGAGGCCAGACAGGTTGCACCTAAACAGAACCAGGACAGAGTTCCAGATTTGCTTGTGTTGTTAGGGAGGGTTTAAACTAACTCAGCAGGCGTGTGGGAACCAGGAGAGAATATCAGAGGGGAATACCATGGTGCACAAAATACTGGGAGAGACAGATAGCACTAGAATAGAGAATAGTAAGTTAATAGGTGGGGTCAGAGTAAGGGAGAAAGTAATAGAGCCTAAATCAGGGATACAGTGCATGTATGTGAACACATAGAGTGTGGTAAATAAGATTGATGTGTTACAGGTGCACATTGCCATGTGGAAATATAATGTTGTGGTGATAACAGAGGCCTGTCTGAAGGGAGGGCAGGTCTGGTTGTTAAATATTCCTGGACACAAGGTGTTCAGAACTGATGGGAAAGGAAGAAAAGCGGGAGGGGTGGCAGTATTTGGTAAGGAAACCATTGCAGTGCTGGAGAAACAGGATGTCCCAGAGGGGTCAAGGACAGAATCTATTTGGCTGGAGCTAAGGAATAAAAAAGATGCAATTACATTGCTCGGTGTAGTCTATGGGACCTCAATTAGTGCAAAGGATGTAGAGGAACAAATTTGCAAGAAAATTACAGAGAGGTGCAAAAATTAGAAAGTAGTTGTAATGGTGAGCCTTAATTATCCAAATATGGATTGGGATAGTAAATGGTAGAGAGGGGCAAGAGTTCCTAGAGTGTGCTCAGGTGGATTTTCCACAGCAGCACGTTACCAATCCAAACAGGAAGGAGGCACTGCTACACCTGGTTCTTGGGAATGAGGTGGGCCCAAGTGGATCAAGTGTCAGTAGGAGAACATTTAAGGGACAGTGATCATTGTAGCATAGGGTTTGGGTTGGCTATGGAAAAGGACAAAGAACAATCCAGAGTAAAAATAATTAACTGGGGTAAAGCCAACTTCAATGGGGTAAGAATAAATCTGGGCCAAATAAATTGGAGTCAAATATTGCCAAGAAAAGCTGTAGTTGAACAATATAGATGTGGTCATCTCACAGCTATCTTCAAAGCAGAGACAGTTTAGGCACAGTCAAGGTATATTCCCACAAAACGGAAAAGTAGGGCAATCAAATCCAGAACTCCCTGGATGACAAAAGAGATAGAAATTAAGATAAAGAAGAAAAAGTGTACTTGTGACAGATGCCAGGTAGAAAATACAATTGAGAACTAGGATGAATATTGAAGGTTGAGAGGGGAGGTGAAGAACAGCAAATAAGAGAAGCAAAGAGGGAGTATGAAAAGAGACTGGCAGCTAACATAAAAGGGAATCTCAAGATCTTCTATAGGCATATAAAAAGTAGGAGGGTGGTAAAAGTAGGGCCGATTGGGAACAAAAAGTGGATTTACACATGGAGGCGGGGGTATAGCTGAGATATTAAATGAATACTTTGCATCTGTCTTTTCCAAAGAAGAAGCGACTACTCAGGCCATGGTGAAAGGGGAGGTAATTCAGGCACTAGAAGGATTTAAAATTGATAAGGAGGGAGTATTGGATAGGCTGCCTGTGCGGAGGGAATATTGGATAGGCTGCCTGTGCGGAGGGAGTATTGGATAGGCTGCCTGTGCGGAGGGAATATTGGATAGGCTGCCTGTGCGGAGGGAATATTGGATAGGCTGCCTGTGCGGAGGGAATATTGGATAGGCTGCCTGTGCGGAGGGAGTATTGGATAGGCTGCCTGTGCGGAGGGAGTATTGGATAGGCTGCCTGTGCGGAGGGAGTATTGGATAGGCTGCCTGTGCGGAGGGAGTATTGGATAGGCTGCCTGTGCGGAGGGAGTATTGGATAGGCTGCCTGTGCGGAGGGAGTATTGGATAGGCTGCCTGTGCGGAGGGAGTATTGGATAGGCTGCCTGTGCGGAGGGAGTATTGGATAGGCTGCCTGTGCGGAGGGAGTATTGGATAGGCTGCCTGTGCGGAGGGAGTATTGGATAGGCTGCCTGTGCTTACAGTTGATAAGACACTGTGACTGGATGAGATGCATCCAAGGATACTGAGGGATGTGAGAGTGGAAATTGCGGAAGCGCTGGCCATAATTTTTCATCTTTGGCTCAGGAGTGATACCAGAGGACTGGAGAACTGCAAACATTACATCTTTGTTCAAAAAAGGATGTAAATATAAACCCAGCAACTACAGGCCTGTTAGTTTCACTTTGGGGAACCTTCTGGAAACAAAATTTGGGGCAAAATTAATGGTCACATGGACAAATGTTGTTAATTAAGGAAAACCAACATGGATTTCCAGAGGGAAAATTGTGTTTAACTAACTGGTTGGAGTTTTTGAAGATGTACCAGAGAGGGTTGATGAGGGAAATTCTGTTGATGTGGTGTACATAGACTTCCAAAAGGCATTTGACACAGGGCCACACAATAAATAGACTTGTGAGCAAAGTAATAGCTCATGGAATAAAAGAGACATTAGCAACACTGATACAAAATTGGCTGAGTGACAGGAAACAGAGAGTAATGGTTAATGGGTGTTTTTCGGGCTGGTGCAATGTTTGTAGCAGAGTTTCCCAGGGGTCAGCATCAGAACCCTTGCTTTTCCTGATATACATTAATGGCCTAGAATTTGGTGTATAGGGAACAATTTCAAAATTTGAGGATGATACCAAACTCGGAAGCATTGTGAACTGTGAGGAGGATAGTGTAGAACTTCAACAGGACTTGGACAAGTTGGTGAAATGGGCAGAGTGGTGGCAGATGAAGTTCAATGCAGAGGAAGGCAAAGTGATTCATTATGGTAGTAAGAACATGGAGAGACAGCATAAAATAAAGGGTGCAACTCTAAAGGGGTTGCAGGAGCACCTGGCAAAGGGATCTGGGTGTATATGTGCATAAGTCATTGAAAGTGGCAGGGCAGGTTGAGAGCGCGGTTAATAAAGCATAAAGAACCCGAGGTTTTATTAATAGGAGAATAGAGTACAAGAGCAAGGAGGTAATATTGAACTTGTATAGGACACTAGTTCAGCCTCAGCTGGAGTATTGCATCCAGTTCTGGGTGCTGCACTTTAGGAAGGATGTGAAGGCATTGGAGAGGGTGCAGAAAAGATTCACGAGAATGGTTCCAGGGATGAGGAATGAAAACAGAAAATTCTGGAAAAATTCAGCAGATTTGGCAGCATCTGTGGAGAGAGAAACAGACTTACTGTTCAAGTTTGTATGACTTCTTCAGAGCTGGGTTGAGGGACTTCAGCTATGAAGATGGATTGGAGAAGTTGGGACTGTTTTTCTTGGAGAAGAGAAGGCTGAGCGGAGATTTGATAGAGGCGTTCAAAATCATGAGGGGTCTGAGCAGAGTAGACAGGGAGAAACTGTTCCCACTCATGAGAGGATCAAGAACGAGAGAGCACAGATTTAAAGTAATTGGCAAAAGAAGCAAACTTGATATGAGAAAAAAACCTTTTCACACAGCGAGTGGTTAAGGTCTGGAATGCACTCCCTGAGAGTGTGATGGAGACAGGGTCAATCGAGGCTTTCTAAAGGGAATTAGACTGTTATCTGAAAAGGAAGAATGTGCAGGGTTACAGGGAGAAGGCGAGAGAATGGCACTAGGTGAATTGCTCATTTGGAGAGCCAATGCAGACACGATAGGCTAATGGCCTTCTTCTGCACTGTAACAATTCTGTGGTTCTGTGTTGTGTATTGCACTAAGACTAACACATGCTCAGCTTCAGGCAGACATTATTGATTCAACTTTATTGACATCTCCCCAACAGAGACGACAATATAATGAAATGTCCCAATCTTGCAATATACTACATGGGGTTTGGAAGGTGCTGTCCAAGGAGCCTTGATGAGTTGCTGCAGTGCATCTTGTAGATGGTACACACACTGCTGCTACTGTGCGTCGGTGGTGGAGGGAGTGAATGTTTGTGGATGGGGTGCCAATCAAGTGGGCTGCTGTGTCCTGGATGGTGTCGGCTATTTGAGTTTTGGAACTACACTCATCCAGGCAAGTGGAGAATATTCCATCACAGACTTGTGCCTTGTAGATGGTGGACTGGCTTTGGGGAGTCAGGAGGTGAGTTACTCGCTGCAGAATCCCCAGCTTCTGAACTGGTCTTTAAACCACAGTATTTATATGGCTGGTTCAGTTAAGTTTACAGTCAGTGGTAACACCCAAGATGTTGATGATGGGGGAATTCGGCAATGGAAATTCCTATTTGAATATCAAGAGGAAGAGGTTAGACTCTCTTGTTGGAGATGGTCATTATGAGGCTGCACATGGTGTGACTCCCAAGCCTGGATGTTGCCCACATCTTACTCCATATGGACTACTTCATTAACGGAGGAATTGCAAGTGGAACTGAGCACAAGTAGAACTGTTGTGAGCCAATGACTAGGACTGTTCAGCTGATGAATGTTACAGCCAAAATAGGAGCAAGAAAGATTAACAAATCGAGCAAGATAGTGTGAAATTGGAAACAGTAAGGGAAGCAGGCATTCAGGTAGCAATCAAGAATAAAGTGCAATATCAGAGAATATCGAAAATAAAAGATTAATAACAGTAGCAAAATCATGAGGGGAAGAATATGCAGACTTAAGCAGAATAACATAGGCAAAGATGGCCAGAGATGGAAAGAGAGAATCTGATACACCAATGTAATAAAATGGGGTGAGCTAGAGGAATAATTGAACAAAATTCTAGTCAGACAATTTTTTTTGGATGCTTTATGAGCAGGGAGTGTAGAATCGGGGAATAAAAGGACTGACCGTGCTCTTGTGCTGAATCTGACAATTATAGATGGCCCCTAACCAATTCATATTCAAACTTAGTAGCAACATCAATTATTAATAAAACACCCAATTTAGTGCAGAGAGATTTTATTTGAAAATAGATTAAATTTCAAGGAATGTGAGGCTACGTTTTAAAGAAAATGAGAAACCTGTAAAAAAAAAATGGAAATTGTGATGCCCGGGTCTTGGAGGAGTTTCTATGCAATGTGGCTGAAGCTTTTAAAATCCCAGCAATATTGGATCGAGTCTGATTAGATGGAGAAGGAAGAGAGATTGCCAAGTCATACCTATAAAATGCTAGGTTAGATACCTGGAAATATTTATTTCCACTGGGTCATCGCTCTCAGAAACTAGCTGTACCTGAAAATGTGGGTCAGCAGATGCTGCAGCCCCTGTAACAGGGACCTTGACAAGATGCAGGCTGCTGCTGTTTTGAAGTGTTTTGGCTTCTTTTAACCCCAGAGTTCAAATCAATTGTTGGTCAACCTCGACAACAACAACCTATATTTATTACCTTTTTCTGTACTTTGCAACAACTTGTTTCGAGAAAGCTCAGTTGGCGGAGAGTGTAGGGCACAGGCTTTAGTCATGCAGAATACGTGATCAATGTATACCAGAGAAAAAGTGGCTTTGGGCTTTCATCTCTCCCTCTCTCTAGAACTCTCCAACATCCTGGGACAACCCACTTTTCTTAAACGTGTCAGTTTGCAACTTTAAAGAGACATTTCACAGGCAAAACCTCGTGATTTAACTGTTCCTGGATCCTGATCTACTTAAGCGTCCACTCCAAATGGTAGTTAACCAATCCTTCTGCCTCCATTCCACTAGTCACTAAGTTATACATCAGTCACTCGTGGTCAATGTTTTCCCAGCTTCTTATTTTCTTTCGCTGTTTTCTCAGAAAGTTAATTCATTGATGACCAGTTATAGTTAATATAATTAACCCCAAATTTTCCACAATTGGGAAAATAGGTGTGTGTCAGGTTGGGGGCAGGAGGGGCATTTTGGGCTAGAGTTGGGCCATTTTAATTCCTGGTTCCCAGTTGAATGATTCAGCACAGCACCCTCCCCCCCTCCCAGGAGCTAGCAGGAGTGACATCGGGGTGTAAACAGGATACCCGAAACTCAAGGGACTCATCCCCATTACGAAACTAATGCGAGGGTGAAGGGTTTGTCAGTGGATTCCAGGTCTTGGGAGATGAAGGCAAGCCTGGAATTGGAAGACCAAAGGAAGGAGAGCGAGGGAGTTCTCCCTGGTGTCCTGGCCAATACTTATCACTCAACCAACATCTAAAAATGGATAATATTTATTTCATGGTTATTTGCGGGACAATAGTCTGTTTCTAGTTGTGTTGATCAAGAGATAAATATTACCCAGGACAGGTGGGAAACTCCCTTCTTTGGAATAATGAGAGGCACACGGGGTTTCAGTATAATATCTCAGCTGAAAGACAACAAGTCTGGCAATGCAGCACTCCCCCCAGTGCTGCATTGGCAGTGCCAGGCAAGATGATGTGCTGAAGTCTCTGGGTGGGACTGGTGGCCTTCTTACTGGGAGATGAGAGAGCTCCTCACTGAGCAAAGATTGGCATTTAAGTGGATTCCCGCAGCTTCTGTTCCTTTGTGCTAGAGGATCCCACTTTTTCCTCAGAAAGTGTCAGAGTAACACAACTACCCCACCTTGCATTGGCCTTCCAACAGCAAACAGGTTATCAAACAATAATAGAACAACCAGTAACAGCCACACAATGTCTTCATGCGTTAATCTAGATGGTACAAGTCAGTGGGTCAATCAACAGAAGCAAAGCTGATCCCGAACTTTCCCAAAGTTTGGACAGGCTCTGATGAATGGGCAAGCATTGGGAGTGCCTATATTCCTCTTTTCCTGCTGGACCCCCACCAGGTTGAGATCAGGAAATGAAACAAGGATTCAGGGCTGGGACCTGGGATATCCCGGGTCTGGAATGTTCAGTCTCGGACAAGACACTTGCTTAGCTGGGCTGTCGGGAAAACTTCCTCAGGGGATTGTATTAACGAGTTCACTTTTCAGCAGCTATTCAATGCAAAGCTAATTATTCCGGTTTGATTATGCGGAGTTTTTCATTATAAAAACAGCCTACAGGGCTCTCCTCTCCTCTTTAATTACTGAATGCAAAGTAAGTTGAAACCTGCCTTGTGCTGATCCAAATTGGAGTTTAATGATCCAAACTGGTGATCTGAATCCCTCCACCTGGCGCTACATTTTAATTAATTTTTATTGGAATATTTTATTGTGTTTTTTTTTTCATTTCTGTTCTTACTACGTGGATCAGTTGTAGCTCAGTGGGTAGCACTGAGTCCGAAGGTGATGGGTTCAAATTCCATATCCACAAGTAAAGCACATAGTCAAGGCTGACACTCCCGATGCAGTACTGAGGGAGTGCGGCACTGTCCGAGGTGCCATTTTACGGCTGAGACCTTAAACCAAGTCCACGCCCTTAATCTGGAATGAACATAAAATGACCCTTGGAAATGTTTGAAAAGCAAAGGGCATTGACTGGCCAAAATATATCTCCCAGCCAACACCATGTCATCTTGCTCATGGTTAGGACCATGCTGTGTACAAATTGGCTGAATTTGCAGAAGAAATAACAGTGAATACTCTTTGACGAAATTCTGATAAAAGGTCAACAAGCAATTACAGACACTAGCTAACCTGCTGAGCATTTCCAGCATTTTCTGATTTTATATTTCAACAAAATGCTTCACTGGCTATAAGATGTTGTTGGTTGTCCTGAGGGTGTGAGAGGACTACAGAAATGCATGTCTTTCTCTCTTTTACAGTTTATTTTGAGTAATTCAAAGTGTATTTGTTAATTGTTCAATGAAGTTGAATTTTCCATTTCACACTGAGCAATTTGAATAAAACAGCCCGGGAAGTGATGCTTATTAACAGCAGGGCACAGTCGGGTGGTGGAGTTTAATTCTTACCTGTCGTTGGGTGGTTTCCAATGTTCCACCCCTTTCAGGCAGGGAAGTCGACCAGTGGGATTTCAATCAGGCTGAAAGTTAAAATAGCAATCAGTGAGAACTCAGCTCACTGCCCACCTGCCCAGCCCACTGTGTACCAAGCAGGAGAGGAGGTCTGGACACTCCCTCACTTTCCCACTGGGATTGTAGTATTGAAGAAAAACTCGCATTTATATAACACGCATCTCAACCCATTGCGTGTCTCAAAGCGCTTTACAGCCAGTGAAACAGTTTTTGAAGTGTAGTCACCGTTGTGATGTAGAAAGTGCAGCAGCCAATTTGTGCACAGCAAGATCCCACAAACAGCAATGTGATCATGGAAAGATCATCCGTTTTTGTGGTGTTGATTTAGGGATAAATATTGGCCAGGTCAATTCTGCCGCTACTCTTCATGGGATCTTTTACCTCCAACTGAGAGTGCAGATGGAGCACCAGTTTAATGTCTCATCCAATGGAAAGTATCCCCAACAGTGCAGCACTCCCTCAGTACTGTGTCAGCCTAGGTTTTTTGTGATAAAGTTGTGGAGTGGGGCTTGAATCCGCACTTTCCGACTCAGAGGCAGGAGCATTACCAAATGCTGCTGTTTGTGAGAGCGCAAACCCACCTGGTGTTTGCCGACAGAGTTATTCATCCAAGCACGGCAAAGCATGTGAAGTGCTTCACTCCGGGGATGTGATGAAGTGTGATCTGAATTCAAGCCCTCCATTGCTCCAGAGCCACTGAGCCAATCGCCAAGATCCCCACTGAGAGAAAAAACAACTCACCAAATGCCAAGAATTGGAGCTGGGAATGCTTCTTTCTGTTTAGTGGATAACAAATTCTCCCCCTTCTTTACTTCAGTCTCATTATTCCAATGTTCACTATCCCACAAACACATCAGCAGGTTTGTGCAAATGAGGATTTTGTATTTATATCATGGTAACTTATGCATGGCTTGTGCCGCTGTGTACCAGTGGCACCATCTCTTCCGGTGTTTCTGAATGCCAATTTTATTTCCCATTCAGACCATGAAACAAATATCTTTGATTAAATGATAACTCAGTCTGTCTCAAATGTCAGAGCGATGCCTCATTTGCATAGTAACATTTCTGTTAGCCTAACAAGGATCAAATCTGTTGATAGATGAACTCAAGGCATTGCCATGGCAGCATGACATTAATTAGGTTCCAATGAATTCTTCCCTCTCCCTGGACTTGAATGAAGGAACATCACATAACTTCCAACTCTTCCCGATTCATTCCTCCCTAGGTTTTAGGGTTGTCCAGTCCGTGGTCCACAGGCCGGATGCAGCCGTTCTATCTGGTCCCCAGAGCCGCCGTTCGGTATTCCGGTAAGATGGGTAAGTGAAGTTGAAGGTCCTGCGAGGGGTTGCTCCTCCAATCACCAGCTATTCCTCTCCAGCGTTTGCTGCTGATAGGCTCACGAGTTACACTTGGGAATTCTCCCCATTTTACCTCCCTCTCCGCAAACTACGATCTTTTAAATCCCAAATTTAGCATCAAACCTAACCACGGCTTAACAGAGGCGAAAAACTGCGGCTTCTGGAAATCTGAAATTGCTGAAAATGCCCATTGGGTCTGGCAGTATCTGTGAAGAGACAGAGGCAGAGTTAATGTTCCAGGTCAGTGATCTTTCATCAGAAACTGCAACTCACCTTCAATTCCTCGCAAACTCGATGATGTCCTTCTGACAGTATCTTGTGATTTAACAGAATTGCTTAAAACTTTAGGAAAGTAATTCCTGTTTGGGGGAGGCCTCACAACTCCACATCCAGGTGGATAATCCCAGCAAGGCAGTGGGTTTTAAGATACGAAAATGTCAATGTGTCCAGCAGAGCCTTCACCTGACAGAAAATAAACCACCAACTTGAGCATTAATTTTCCAACCAATTGATCCTCCTGCGTCCTTAATGATGATTCCCCAACTGATTCCCATGGATAATTCAAGAACTGCAGGAGTTACCATGTTCATGTACCATCACCCAGCCCAAGAGAATCAGTCCTACCCCTTCCTCACAGAGATACCAACCCCCACTAAACGCCCTGTGACTCCCCCACCCTGTACACACCCTGCAGGGAAGATTGACACTTTCGAAGGTTTGGTTTCCATTTATGTCGGACGGCCTGTTAATACTTTCAAAACTCTCAGGCCGGAATTTTCTGCTCCGGTTGGCGGAGGGCGTCATGGTGGGCGGGGGGAGGGGTGAATCCGGCTGGTGGGGTGGTGGGGATGCAGGATTCAGTTTCATGCCAGCGTGAACTCATAGCGGGGATGGCCCGATGGTGCCAGTCATGAATCCCGCTAGAGGCTGGCGTGAACCCGCTTTGCATCCTGCTAATGGGGTGCAAAGTAAGGGCTGACCCGAATCGCTCCCCCACCACCCGCCCGATTTACCGTTACACCAGCGGAAAAACACCACCAGCCCAGAACACGTCTTGACAAGTGTGACGTGCAGAAGCTGAGACTTACCTTTAGGGCCTTGCTCAGATCACAGACATCCACAGGAGACACTGAAGTCCTACAGCTACCGGGGCCCTGGAGGAAGAGGTGCATCGTGTGTGGGGTGGATCCTCATGGACATGACCCTGCAGATCTCAGCAGGCGGGAGGTCTCCACACAACAGCTTCGACTTTGCTGAGGTCCGGAACTTCACTGACTTTGCCCTGGGTGGTCAGCGAAGGGTGGGGGGGTGAGGAAGTTCTAGGCGTCAGTGGGAGAGGAAGGTATACTGGAGGTTGGGCGGGGGTGGTGTTGAGGTTGGAGGGGAGGGGTGCAAAGGTTTCGCGGGGGGGTGAGGTTATGAGATTGGGGGAGGGGCAGCAAAGGTGTCGGCGGAGGTGAGGTTGGGAGGGGGAAGGATGGTGTCCGGGAGGAGGAGTGAGTATGGGGGGGTGAAGGGTATAATGGGGGAGATTGGTGCCAATGGGGAGGTAGGTACAAGGGGGAAGGAAGGTGTAAGGGAGGGAGTTCAGAGGGGGAAGGTGTCCAGGGGAAGGAGGGGTTTGGAGGGGGTAGGTGTCCAGTGTGGATGGAGGAAGGAGCATGGTGGGGGAGGAAGGACTAAGGGTGGAGGAAGAAGTAAGGGTGGAGAGAGGTCTTGGTTAATGGAGTTAATGGCTGCCTCCTGGGGAGACAACACAGGGTTGGCGTGGTAGGAGGGAATGGTGAGTGTGGGAGGGGGCATTGGGAATCGGCAGGGTGGAAGGGTGGGGGTGCATTGGTACCGGTAGAAGGGGCAACAAGGGTGGTTGGAGGGGACACGGAGAGAAAACACAGACCCTGGGGGTGGAAGGAGGAGGTCAGGGAGATCAGTGTGGATGGGGTTGAGATTCTCAGGAAGGTTGGGAACATGCACATTCACCTGGACATTTGTGAAAGAGAGACTTTGGGCTGTAGAGTAACGGTGGGGAGACTGAAGGTGATGTCAGGGGGTGGACTGTGATTGGGGAAAGGACATGGGTGACTGGGGGAGGGGAAAGGACAGGGGAGCTTCTCTCAAACTTGACAACTACCATTTCGCAGAAATCGAAAGTGAAAGGAGCCTCATGTTGGGTGGGAACAGGTGTTGCGTGGGAGTGTGCTCAGTGGGTGGGGGGAGAGGTCAGCTCAGATGGACAATTGAAAGAGAACGCCACTTCCTTTAGGTGCTGCCCTGACATCCGCAGCAGGGGTGGAGTCCGCCTGTGCAATGGTTGGCCCTGTTGCCTCTGATGTCTTCAGCATGTGTCCCCTGGAGAGCCAAGGCCTTGAGGACCCCAGCTTGCTTTGGCTGTCCTCCTGTGGGCCAGCTGCTCCCTCTGCAGTGACAGAGGATGAGGCTGAGGGGGTCACAGGCAAAGGGGACTCGAAGGGAGTGGGCAGCCTCTGAGATTCCTGAGTGGTTGACCCAGGGGTGTCGCTCCTCCTCCATTTGGGAGCCCGGGGACCCAGCCTAACTCCTTGAGAGGAAGGAGCGCCTGGGGGGACATCGAGGTGCCCGTTCCCCTCTCGCGTTGCCACTGCAGGAAATCACCCATGGCTCCCATGATGGAGGGCAGGTCTGCACACATCTCCGCATTCTGCTGGACCAGGGTCACCATGGCATCCGCCATCCTCCCCATGGAGACCTCCATACCCGCACATGTGGGCACCACTTCATCAGAGAGCAGGCGGACACACTCCTCCGACTTGTGTGCCACTCTGGTGAGGGCTTCCAACAGCTCTGCGTGATGTTCCCCGCCTTCTGCTGACTCTCCAGGATGAGTTGGAAAGCCGAATCCAGAGGCTCATCATCTGACTCGGACCTCACAGATGCCTCTTCCCCAGCAGCCCTCTGAGTGCCGGGGAGCTCGGCTGAACCTGTCTCCTCCTGCTGCGGACACGTGTCCCTATGGTGACCACCAGATTGTGAACCTGAGCCTGCTCTAGATCCAGGTCCCACTGAGGTGTGTGTCTCTGGTGCAGGGTGTGGGTAAGCGCTGTGACAGGTCTTCCAGGCTGCTTATTTCCAGCTCTTCAATGGAGGAGCTGTCCTCTTGGCTGGAGATGAGGATGTGGATGGAGCTGAGGGTCAGGCTGACTGAGGGTGTCGGTTGCTTGGCAGAGCTCCCTGTGAACTAAAGTAGAGATAATTAGTGCGTGACAGCAGAGTCAAAAGCAGGAGAGAGACACTTACAGTTGCATTGAGAGAGGGATGATGTGGTGCAGGATCCTCACGAGGCTGTTCACCACCAACCTCATCGTCACCGCAGGCAGGGTCCACGTCCTCACCAGTCAGCACAATGGCAACTCCTCAAAGTGATTGAGGGGCCTAATGTGGGCCATTCCACCCCTGGTCTGTGACCTCTCCCTGCTGATGTGAGGCTTCTCCTGCATGAAAACAGATGGAGAGGGTGTGAGCAGGACACATGGCACTGTGTGGAATGTTTGTGTGGTGAGCGGAGCCATGGACAGGATCAGGATGTGAGCTCCAGAGGATATGAGCCTGATGGAGATGTGAGGGTGTGTGTGTGAGTTAGTGGTGTTGTCCCTTGAGGTGTGAGATCCCTGTGGATGTGTGATGGGTTTGGGAGTGTGTGAGTTGAGAGTGATGAGGTGGTTGACTTACCCTGGTGGAACAGAGGAGATCATTCATCCTCTTCCTGCACTGATTGGCTGACCTCCTCTGTGATCTGGTGATGCTGACTGCCGCTACCACCGCCCCCCAGGCCGGATTGGTGACTCTGGTGGACCTCCTGCGGCCGGAGCGGGGTTAGAAGATGACGGTGGCCTTCCACTGTGTCCAGCAGGCGCTCCAGAGAGGGGGCTGCCGTCACTGTTGCTTTCGGGGCCACCTGTGGCCTGGAGCAGTCCTGGTCTGCAGACGTGAAGTAAGCTGTGTTCTGATGGGCTTTAAACGTAGCACCTGGAGCGAGGAAGCAATGAGGTCACAGCGTAGCAGGAAAAGCAATGCAATCCCCGGCAGCGATCAGGCGTGTTTACCGTGAATGCATTATTAATGAGGCAGGACACACCGGGAAGCGAAGGATACAGCAGGAAAATCCACCATTACAGCCGGCAGGTAAAACGCCCACCACTGCACCTAGTGCAGCTCTGGGATGATTCCGCCCTCGGTCTGGTTGCTATGGTGCATAACATGAAGCTAAATTCCCTCCTCTTTATTTCAACGGCCACATTGGTCCAGTTACTCTCAATGGGCTACAACATCTGTTGAAGTTGGGAGAGAGGAATTTCATACCCATGGGTTGTGTTCATGCAGGAGCCTGACATAGTTATTCCCAGCTTAGATCATGCGTTAATCAGACAGCTCACCGAGAAACGCCTCGGGCCAGAACTCCCCACTATCCTGAACTTGGTAAAGAACGACAATCCTACTGGGAACAGTAAAAATTGCATTTATATAGTGCCCGATCACACCTCTCAAATATCTCAAGTGCTTTAGACGCAATGAATTACATTAAGGTGCAACAATAGCAATTGTTACTGTGTTAGCAAATATGGCAGTCATCTGTGCACAGTGCGATCCCACAAGCTGCAATGCAACAAATGACTAGTTATTTTGGTATTTTTAATGGTGGCATTGGCTGAGGAATGTCAGGTATGATACAAGAAGAGCTTTATGTTTTTATTCGAATAGTGCCACCCTATTAGCCCCTGAAAGAAATCCCTACGCAAATAAATAAATGAACTGTCAATATAATTCATTAGACAGGAATATGTTGATGACATGTCCTGATATTTAAGGTTGATTGCTAAGACAGAAAGAGTAACAGGACTTCCAAACATGTCACTTGTTATCTCTTTTTTGAGGTAGATGACAAAGTAGTGTCACTGCAAGCGTTTGCTGACAAGCTAGACCTGAAACTCAACAAGATGATTTATTTCAAGCTTAGTTGACACACAGCACGGTCCCCAATTGGATTAGCATATCCTCTCCCGTCAGTCACAAACACCCCGCTACAATTTCCTTCCCTGTTGCTTTGACAGCGCTGTAGTCAATGCAAAGACTAATTCTGCACTGAAATTTAGCCCTATTGATTTATAAGATTTATTGACGGAATTAAGTGCAGACTCCAGCTGCGCTAAACTGGAGGTATGATGTGAAGTGGGCTATCTTTCCCAAGCTGATGCATCGTTGAGTCTCAAAATTAGCTGTAGAATGCTGCCAACACAAACAAATACTTAACAACAAACGGAGAGATGCGACTAGTGAAAGGATATTGGGAAGAATGTTCTAGAATGTGATGGTCCAATGATTTGCAGCACAAAAGGAGGCCATTCAGCCCACGTGTCTTTGCCAGCTCATTGAACGAGCTATCCAATTAGACCTCAGCTCTTTACACATAATAATTTTTGCCTTTTTAAGAACTTTTTTTTTTATTCATTCGTAGGGTGTGGGTGTCACTGGCTAGGCCAGCATTTATTGTCCATCCCTCATTGCGCTTGATCAGGGGGCATTTAAGAGCCACAATGTGGGTCTGGAGTCACATGTAGGTCAGACCAGGTAAGGATGGCAGATTTCCTCCCCTAAAAGATGGTAGTGGCCCAGATGGGCTTTTACAACAATTGGCCATTAGACTTGTAATTCCAGGTTTTTATTGAATTCAATTTTCACCATCTGCTGTGGTGGGATTTGAATCCAGGTTCCCAGAGCATTACTCCTGGATCTCTGGATTACTAGTCCAGTGACAATACCACTAAGCCACTGCCTCCCCCCAATTCCCCCTTTAAAAGTTTGAATCTGTTTCACCATCACTTTTGTCAGCACATCACAGCCCGCTCCATAAAAAAAAATCTCCTTATCTTCCCCGAGGTTCCTTTGCAAATTAACTTCAATCTGTGTCCTCTGGTTGCTGACCCTCCTGCCACTTGATACAGTTTCTCCCTATCTAATCTATACCAGCCCGTCATCATTTTCAATTTCTCTATTTAACCTTCCCGACTCTGAGGGGAACAACCCCAGCTTCTCCAGTCTCTCCAAGCCTCTGACATCCGTCCTGAAGTGCGGTGTCTGGAATTGGGAACAATATTCCAGCTGGAGGTTGAACCAGGGATTCAGAAAGGTTTGCTATCATCTTCTTGCTTCTCTACTTTGGTGGGGGAGGGGGGGTGGATTTTGACCCCCAAAAACAGACACATTTGGGTCAAGTGGGATGCAAAAATGTTTCATTGCATATACACGCCTCTAATAGGGCAAGAAGTTAACTCATGCAAAAACCGCCCATTTACACAGGGTTAAAGCAGTCCTTATGTTCCTTCTTGACATGTGCTAACTATTCCATCAAGCTTCATGCTTATACCAGGCCATTTGGCCAATCGTGGGATACTATCCTACAGGTGAGGGGTCACAGGGGTATTTTCAGTAACCTTACGTAGGGTCAGGGTCAAGGGTGCAGGACGAGAACCTCTGTGGAACCGAGCTCCACACACAGGAATCCATCGGATATGGGCTGCAAATCCCGTTTATGTGACAAGGCTGCGGAGGAGGAGTGGAGTCAAATCCACGGAAATGCCTGACCATTGTCTCTCCCTCGTGGTTTCAGGTATAATTTGAATCCCTTGCCAGGTTAGCTCCAAATAAAGATTGAGGAAAAGCTTTGCTTTTAAAGTTCAGCTTGGTTCAGCTCTCAGCAGCTAATACCCACACAATGAGAGAGGAGCACAAGCTCCAGAATACCTGCTTCTGGTAGAAGCTGAATATTAAACACAAATTAGTTAACTAAGCACAAGCGGAGCATTTCTAAATGGCTAACAGCTAACTGCGCTGTACCTGAAAGGAATTCGTCTACCAGTCTTCATTCCTCAGTGCTTCTCTTCATTGTTGTACTTTTCTGCCTGTTTATCTTTCTGGATTCTCCCTGTCTGTAACTCATCTTCAGACACCTTGAGTGCACTCCGTCACTTTAACCCACCTTTTGTTCATTTTTCTCTTGCTTCTCGTCTTGCAGCATCTCTCCAGGGCTCACAAGCCTCCGTTTTTTGCATTTAAAAGCTCTTTCATTCCAAGAAGAATTAGAGAGATGAGCAGTTTGTTGCCTTTGGTGACTAGAGGCTGACAGGAATTAACTGTTGTCCCTGCAGTTCTGTCACCTTCAACTGAAACATCAGTAAAAGAATTCGGATGGTGAAACTCATTAAAGCTCTTCATATAAATGAGCTTCATGTTTGGCGTTGCAATACCCATCGAGCATCGCTACAAGGATTTTTGAGGAGCTGGAAGCCCTGATATCACATATTCAAATGTTTGAGAGTGTAACAGTTGAAAGATTGGGGCTGAAATATTCACAAAAGTCTATCCTTTTCAGCCCCTTCAGAGAAACTTCAATAAAACTCTGATATGTTTTTCCTCCAATGGCAGTAATCTCATAAACCAAGAGACTGAAAGGACGGGGAGTAATAACCGAGTGGAAGATGGTTCAATCAGGTTCCACTGAACAGGCAAAGAGATGAAGAGGATGCCAAACCAGCGCTGATACATGTGGCACCTGTTTACATTATCTCACCGGTTCTCAACTGGAAAAATATTCTGCCTGGGTCAACCATTACAGAATTCTCTGAATATACAACTCGCCTGAAGCAATATCAGGATGGTTTTGATAGACTACGCTGTCATAATATCACTTAATCATCAGAAGAGCATTATTTGTCTTTAATGACAAGGATTCCAAACATCGGAAGCAGACGTTACGAAGAGAAGTCCAGGCACTGGAGATTGGAGATCTTCAGCAGGGCTGAAGCGTTCTGAAGGAGGAAGGCGTTCACCAAGTTGATCCAGAAAATTTGTTCACAAGGACAATGAATGCAAAAAAGCAATAGACACTCATTAAAATGATGAATTAGGCTAACAGCTGCACATTGGATTTGTACAACACACTCAGCTTGGAGAAATGAACCAATGTGCTCTACTGAGATTGTTTGATTTGTAATTAGGAGTGGTGACTGAGAAATTGAATGGAGGGCGTCTTTGCACAGATGTGCAGGAGGAGGTTGAAAAGGCATGTGGATTTGGAGTTAAGGACATGGAGTTTAAGTTCAGTGTGATGGGGGATAGAGAATCACTCATTGTAAAGGATTGGTAATGGAGAAACTGGGTTTGAATATGAGCAGCTGGGGTTCAATGGAGCGGTTTATGATTTATGGTTTATGGAGCAGGATATTGAAGAAAACAATCTAACAGTGACAAGAGCATGGATAAGGGAGGTGAGATTGAACATACAGGCAGGGCTAGATTTGTGTCGAGTCAGGGAGACTCCATGGATTTTAAAAATGTTGAACAGGACCCGAACAGGATCCTGCCCCCCTCCACCATTCCTGGTGCCCCCAATTTTCACTGGTGCAGGAGAAGGTTACAGGTAGTGAGCATACATAATGAGACTTGGCTGAGAGTCCAGGCTTCCATTAGTTTATTGAAGCAGGTACACTCAAGGGAAAGCATTGCTTGATTGACAGCTATTTTTCTTAGGTCTATTTTGTCAATGGCTCAATGAGGTGTCAAGTACTTATAGTTTATGCTATTGACATTGCAAAGTCTGGTTGATTGACACTTTTATAGGATTGTAGTGACAGCAGTCTCCTTAAGAATGAAATGAATGGCTGTTTTTTAAGCTTGTCCACACATGCCATTGTTACAATAAGGTTCATTAATTCTGCACAGAATATATATCGAGCCAGGATTTTCCCAACTCTCGCTACCTGCCTCGAATTTGAAGGTGCAGCCTGCAATGTTTAAAGAGACAGCTGCAGTTGTAGCGCTGGAGTGATCATTGAACTGATCGTATTTGGCATTGGAGGATAGGAAAAAATGAAAGGAAGACTTGCATTTGTATAGCAACTTTCACAACCACTGGATGTCTCGTGGCACTTTACAGCCAATGAAGCACTTTTGAAGTGTAGTCACTGTTGTAATGCAGGAACTGCAGCAGCCAATGTGCGCACAGCAAGATCCCGCAAACAGCAATGTTACAATGACCACATAATCAGTTCTTCTGTGATGTTGATTGAGGGGTAAATGTTGGCCTGATCACCAAGGAGAGCTCGACTACTCTTCTTCAAAATGTTGCCATGGGATCTTTTCCGATCATGGGGAAGAGTTTGTGGTTTAACATCTCACTGTTAAAGACAGCACCTTCCTCAGCACTGCACTGGAGAGCCAGCATAGATTTTTGTGCTCAAGTCCAGGAGCGGGACTCAAACCTGGAACCTTGTGACTCAGAGCCGAGAATTGCCACCGACTGAGCCGGGACTGGCGGTTAAGGCCAATCTGTGAGAGCAGCTCCCAGGAAGTTCTTGGCCTTTGTCTCTTTTTGGAATGACTAAAAGAGCGTTCATTTCCAAAAGCAGTTCAGGTGTGTTTTCAGCCCCTGAGAGTTGGGTGGGGAGCAGCAGGAATATCTGAGGCATGAGGAACATCCAAAGCAGATGTTTACCCATCAGCACAAGGTGATCCGGCAGAAACACTTTCCATAACAGCTTGTTCTGGCAAAGCATGAAGCAGAAACAGAAATCTGTTGAAAATATTCTTAATCAGCCTTTCAGCAACAATTTGTTTTCAGTTAAGGCATTCTTGAGCAAAGCATCTGTATTCCTTCAGATCCTTGAGTGATTGATTGTCGAGATTTAAATACAAACAGCCAACATGTAATACATCACTAATATTCCGTACAAAATGTAACTGCTCTCACTAATTCCCACAATCTTGCCATATTCACGGTGTTAATGATTATTGAGTGATTGTGTCTGATACAGCATTCTCATAATCGTCAGGCATCCTGAAATTTCGCTCCACAAACAATGCCATAACTGCAGCTTGCAGGGTTAGAAGCTGTGACAATCTGTTACGATTGGGTTTCAACTTCAAGCCTTTACCAACTGCCAGATTCCAGAGTGCTCCGCAGGACTGTCAAACTATAAAAGAAGATGGCAAGGCACAAATGGATGCCTCGTGTGGACATAATTATTGGCAAGGACCAGCTGGGCCGAATGGCCTGTTTCTCTGCTGTAATTTCTGCATAAAAGAAAAGTGAGAAAGTTAGGAGCAGAGGCCAGATTTTGGTCATAGATCTGGGCTTATGGAGGTTGGTGGAAGGGGTTAGGGATGGAATTCCGAAGTATGGGATTGATGGCTGGAGACTGGCCTTCAGGCATATTCAACTCTGTTTTTCCCTTTGAGACACCGTCCACATCCCTGCTGCCTCTTACACCCTCTCCGCATTCCCACACGCTTTCACACTCTCGCTATTCCGACTCTCTCACCCTCTCCGCATTCCCACACACTTTCACACTCTCGCCATTCCTACTCTCTCACTCTCTCCCGCATTCCCACACTCTCTCACACTTTTTTTATTCATTCACGGGATGTGGGCTTCACTGACTGGGCCAGCATTTATTGTCCACACTGAATTGCCCTTGAGAAGGTGGTGGTGAGCTGCCTTCTTGAGCCGCTGCAGTCCATGTGGTGTAGGTACACCCACAGTGCTGTTAGGGATGGAGTTCCAGGATTTTGACCCAGCGACAGTGAAGGAACAGCCGATATATTTCCAAGTCAGGATGGTGAGTGACTTGGAGGGGAACTTCCAGGTGGTGGTGTTCCCATCTATCTGCTGCCCTTGTCCTTCTAGGTGGTAGTGGTCATGGGTTTGGAAGTTGCTGTCGAAGGAGCCTTGGTGAGTTCCTGCAGTGCATCTTGTAGATGGTACACACACTGCTGCCACTGTGTGTTGGTGATGGAGGGAGTGAATATTTGTGGATGGGGTGCCAATCAAGCGGGCTCCTCTGTCCTGGATGGTGCCAAGCTTCTTGAGTGTTGTGGGAGCAGCACTCATCCAGGCAAATGGGGAGTATTCCATCACACTCCTGACTTGTGCCTTGTAGATGGTGGACAGGCTTTGGGGAGTCAGGAGGTGAGTTACTTGTCACACGATTCCTATCCTTTAACTCAGTTTTGTATCCATAGTATTTATGTGGCTAGTCCAGTTCAGTTTCTGGTTAATGGTAACCCCCCCAGGATGTTGATAGTGGGGGATTCAGTGAAGGTAATGCCATTGAATGTCAAGGGGTGATGGCTAGATTCTCTCTTGTTGGAGATGGTATTGCCTGGCACTTGTGTAGCACAAATGTTATTTTCCACTTGTCAGCCCAAGCTTGGATATTGTCCAGGTCTTGCTGCATTTGGACATGGGCTGCTTCAGTATCTGAGGAAGTCATGAATGGTGCTGAACATTGTGCAATCATCAGTGAACATCCCCACTTCTGACCTTGTGATGGAAGGAAAGTCATTGATGAAGCAGCTGAAGACGGTTGGGCCGAGGACCTGAGGAACTCCTGTAGTGATGTCCTGGAGCTGAGATAATTGACCTCCAACAACCACAACCACCTTCCTTTGTGCTAGGTATGACTCCAACCAGCGGAGAGTTTTCCCCCTGATTCCCATTGACTCCAGTTTTGCTAGGGCTCCTTGATGCCACACTCAGTCAAATGCTGCCTTGATGTCATTCTCACCTCACCTCGGGAGTTCAGTTCTTTTGTCCATGTTTGAACCAAGGTTGTAATGAGGTCAGGAGCAGAGTAGCCCTGGCAGAACCCAAACTGGGCGTCAGTGAGCAGATTATTGCTAAGCAAGTGCCGCTTGATAGCACTGTTGATGATCCCTTCCGTTACTTTACTGATGATCGATGGTAGACTGATGGGGCGGTAATTGGCTGGGTTGGATTTGTCCTGGTTTTTGTGCACAGGACATACCTGGGCAATTTTCCACATAGCCAGGTAGATGCCAGTGTTGCAGCTGCACTGAAACAGCTTGGCTAAGGGCACGGCAAGTTCTGGAGCACAAGTACTAATGCCGGAATATTGTCAGGGCCCATAGCCTTTGCAGTCTCCAGTGCCTTCAGCCGTTTCTTGATATCACATGGAGTGAATCGAATGGGCTGAAGACTGGCATCTGTGATGCTGGGGACCTCAGGAGGAGGCTGAGATGGACCATCCACTTGGCACTTGTGGCTAAAGATTGTAGCAAATACTTCTGCCTTATCTTTTGCACTGATGTGCTGGGTTCCTCCATCATTGAGGATGGGGTTATTTGTGGAGCCTCCTCCTCCAGTGAGTTGTTAAATTGTCCACCACCATTCATGACTGGATGTGGCAGGAATGCAGAGCTTAGACCTGATCCGATGGTTGTGGGATGGTTTAGCTCAGTCTATCACTTGCTGCTTCCGCTGTTTGGCATGCAAGAGGTCTTATGGACTCTTACTATTCCTAATCTCCCACACTCTCACCATCCCCACACTCTCTCACACTCTCACCATCCCCACACTCTCTCACACTCTCACCATCCCCACACTCTCTCACACTCTCACCATCCCCACACTCTCACCATCCCCACGCTCTCTCACAGTCTCACCATCCCCACACTCTCTCACACTCTCACCATCCCCACACTCTGACCATCCCCACACTCTCTCACACTCTCACCATCCCCACACTCTCTCACATTCTCACCATCCCCACACTCTGACTATCCCCACACACTCTCGCAATCTCACCATCCCCACACTCTCTCACACTCTCACCATCCTCACATTCTCTCACATTCTCACCATCCCCACACTCTCACCATCCCCACACTCTCTCACACTCTCACCATCCCCACACTCTCACCATCCCCACACTCTCTCACACTCTCACCATCCCCACACTCTCACCATCCCCACACTCTCTCACACTCTCACCATCCCCACACTCTCTCACACTCTCACCATCCCCACACTCTCTCACACTCTCACCATCCCCACACTCTCTCAAACTCTCACCATCACCACACTCTCACCATCCCCACACTCTCTCAAACTCTCACCATCACCACACTCTCACCATCCCCACACTCTCTCACACTCTCACCATCCCCACACTCTCTCACACTCTCACCATCCCCACACTCTCTCACACTCTCACCATCCCCACACTCTCTCACACTCTCACCATCCCCACACTCTCTCACACTCTCACCATCCCCACACTCTCTCACACTCTCACCATCCCCACACTCTCTCACACTCTCACCATCCCCACACTCTCTCACACTCTCACCATCCCCACACTCTCTCAAACTCTCACCATCCCCACACTCTCTCACACTCTCACCATCCCCACACTCTCTCACACTCTCACCATCCCCACACTCTCTCACACTCTCACCATCCCCACACTCTCTCACACTCTCACCATCCCCACACTCTCTCACACTCTCACCATCCCCACACTCTCTCACACTCTCACCATCCCCACACTCTCTCAAACTCTCACCATCACCACACTCTCTCACACTCTCACCATCCCCACACTCTCTCACACTCTCACCATCCCCACACTCTCTCACACTCTCACCATCCCCACACTCTCACCATCCCCACACTCTCTCACACTCTCACCATCCCCACACTCTCTCACACTCTCACCATCCCCACACTCTCTCACACTCTCACCATCCCCACACTCTCTCACACTCTCACCATCCCCACACTCTCTCACACTCTCACCATCCCCACACTCTCTCACACTCTCACCATTCCCGCTCTCTCTCACACTCTCACCATTCCCGCTCACTCTCACACTCTCACCATCCCCACACTCTCTCACACTCTCACCATTCCCGCTCTCTCTCACACTCTCACCATTCCCGCTCACTCTCACACTCTTGCACCCTTCACATCCTACGCTCTCTCATTTGTTCTGCGCTGCTCCATTCTCTCTCTGTCTCTCTCACTTTCTGCTCTCTGCTGTTCTTTTGCATTTCCCTCTGACATTCAGCTGGAAGGATTTGCTGGTGATCAGACCCAGTGCAGCTGGAGTTACTCCAACCTCTTTCCCTCTGTTTGTTTGTCTTCTTTTTGCATCAGGAGCAGAGAGAGATGGAAACTCAACTTCTTAATGAGCCATAAAAAATGGAAATCTCTGTTTTTAGTTGAAGTTTAACTTGGTGCACTTATCAGGGGTATGAAAATGTGCCGACAGATGCTGTTTAATGTTGATGCCTCTTGGGCCGGGATAATAGAGAAGATGGAATTACCATAACTATTCGAAATTGGCTTTGTTGATGAGTACAAGATGGTCAAAGATAAATGAAGTGTTGGCTAAATATGCGTGTCCTTCCTCCAGTAACCTTCAGTATTGGCAAAGAACCCACAGCCCAATCCTGCGAGAAGCTCAGAGAGCAGGTTTTAGTATGCTCTCTGTGCGTGTTTCTTGGCTCTAACACAATCAGTGCAGAAATCTGCAACCTAACGACCTGTTGTCTGAAAGCTTTGGGAAACATCCCAGAAACGTTAGGTGAATTGCAAAATCGCGGCATGAGCAATGCACCAAAATCGTTGGCAGAGTTTCGATGGGACCTGTCCCCTAAGTGTCCCAAATACCTTGACCACTGAGCTGAGATCACATTCAGGCCTTCCTCCCCCCCCCACTCCCCCTCTGTTAATGCTTGAAGCACTTCTCAATTTCCTTTGTCTTGCGTTTCGACACTCCAACACCAAACATAGGCCCCCCTGTAACCAAGGATTAAACAGTGAGTGGACAGAAATCTCTGCAATGCGTCCCAAGTCTAACAAGATAGAGTTTATCAATGGTGATTGACAAAGGCTCAATGTGGTCTAGGACATTTAATAGAGGCTCTAACCTATTGAAAGCAAACACGTTGAAGACCAACTTTAACTCGGCGGTGGGGTGGGGGGTGGAAATGAGGGGTGGGAGGTGCCGATCCAGCAGCCTGTTCAGACTGTGAGGCCTGGGAGATCTTTAACTCTTTTAAAGTCACCTGGATTTAACCGAGTTCCCAGTGAAGGCCAGAGGCTGGTGGCTCAGTCCTGTTTGTCTGTTTAATTTGGCACACATCTCCTAAACTAATCAAGTAGAATAAAAACTGATCTGATTTCAAGGTTTTGAGGTCAGCAGGATAAATAGCCCTTACCATGTTTAAGGTAAAAGTAATATTTCACACAATCCATACCACTCCCGTGTGACATTTCTCCAGTTCCAAAAGCTGTTAGCCATACACCTCTGGGAGAGACCACGACCAAATGTGTTTCTGTATTGAGACCCACCCAAAATATATTTCACAATGGATCCTACAGCACAGAGAGGTACTGGCCCATAGAGCCCATCTAGTACTGTCACTGACCTGTAGCTGCCCATTCCAACCAATAGGAACTCTCTTGTACTGTCACTGACCATTACTGACCAATAGAGACTTCCCTGTACTGTCTTTGACCATTACTGACCAATAGAGACTCCCCTGTACTGTCACTAACCATTACTGACAGAAGAGACTCCCCTGTACTGTCACTGACCATTATTGACCAATAGAGACTCCCCTGTACTGTCACTGACCATTACTGACCAATAGAGACTCCCCTGTACTGTCATTGACCATTACTGACTGACAGAGACTCCCCGTACTGTCACCAACCATTACTGACCAATAGAGACTCCCCTGTACTGTCAGCAACCATTACTGACCAATAGAGACTCCCCTGTACTGTCACTGACCATTACTGACCAATAGAGACTCCCCTGTACTGTCACTGACCATTATTGACCAATAGAGACTCCCCTGTACTGTCACTGACCATTACTGACCAATAGAGACTCCCCTGTACTGTCATTGACCATTACTGACCGATAGAGACTCCCCTGTACTGTCACTGACCATTACTGACCAATAGAGACTCCCCTGTACTGTCACTGACCAGTACTGACTGATAGAGACTCCCCTGTACTGTTACTAACCATTACTGACCAATAGAGACTCCCCTGTACTGTCACTGACCATTACTGACCAATAGAGACTCCCCTGTACTGTCACTGACCAGTACTGACCGATAGAGACTCCCCTGTACTGTCACTGACCATTACTGACCAATAGAGACTCCCCTGTACTGTCATTGACCATTACTGACAAATAGAGACTCCCCCGTGCTGTGTTTGACCATTACTGACCAATAGAGACTCCCCTGTACTGTCACTGACCATTACTGACCAATAGAGACTCCCCTGTACTGTCACTGACCATTACTGACCAATAGAGACTCCCCTGTACTGTCACTGACCAGTACTGACCGATAGAGACTCCCCTGTACTGTCACTGACCATTACTGACCGATAGAGACTCCCCTGTACTGTCACTGACCATTACTGACCGATAGAGACTCCCCTGTACTGTCACTGACCAGTACTGACCGATAGAGATTCCCCTGTACTGTCACTGACCATTATTGACCGATAGAGACTCCCCTGTACTGTCACTGACCATTACTGACCGATAGAGACTCCCCTGTACTGTCACTGACCAGTACTGACCGATAGAGACTCCCCTGTACTGTCACTGACCAGTACTGACCGATAGAGACTCCCCTGTACTGTCACTGACCATTACTGACCAATAGAGACTCCCCTGTACTGTCACTGACCATTACTGACCAATAGAGACTTCCCTGTACTGTCACTGACCATTACTGACCGATAGAGATTCCCCTGTACTGTCACTGACCATTACTGACCAATAGAGACTCCCCTGTACTGTCACTGACCATTACTGACCAATAGAGACTTCCCTGTACTGTCACTGACCATTACTGACCGATAGAGATTCCCCTGTACTGTCACTGACCATTACTGACTGATAAAGACTCCCCTGTACTGTCACTGACCATTACTGACCAATAGAGACTTCCCTGTACTGTCACTGACCATTACTGACCGATAGAGACTCCCCTGTCCTGTCACCGACCATTACTGACCAATAGAGACTCCCCTGTCCTGTCACCGACCATTACTGACCAATAGAGACTTCCCTGTACTGTCACTGACCATTACTGACCGATAGAGACTCCCCTGTCCTGTCACCGACTATTACTGACCAATAGAGACTCCCCTGTACTGTCACTGACCAGTACTGACCAATAGAGACTCCCCTGTGCTATCACTGACCAGTACTGACCGATAGAGACTCCCCTGTGCTGTCACTGACCGATAGAGACTCCCCTGTACTGTCACTGACCATTACTGACCGATAGAGACTCCCCTGTCCTGTCACTGACCAGCACTGACCGATAGAGACTCCCCTGTACTGTCACTGACCAGCACTGACCGATAGAGACTCCCCTGTACTGTCACTGACCAGTACTGACCGATAGAGACTCCCCTGTCCTGTCACTGACCAGTACTGACCGATAGAGACTCCCCTGTCCTGTCACTGACCAGTACTGACCGATAGAGACTCCCCTGTCCTGTCACTGACCAGTACTGACCGATAGAGACTCCCCTGCACAATTAGGTTTTAACTCAATATTTGCACTAAAGGAGGAGGTGAGCTGCGTCTTGCAGCCAATCACAATACTCTCGAAAAATCCTCACCAGCTCTGAGGGGGAGAATAGACCAGAAACCGTGTTGCTGTCCTACAGCTGCACCACAGGTTGGAGAATTAGCAGAATGTTTCTGAAGATTAATCAGCTCCATACTGTTGTCACGCACAATTTAAATACACCTTCAGATAATTAATGCTGCTGCTTATCAGCATGGATTCCAACTGCTCTTATTTTCAAATAACTCCGACAGCGAGCCAACAAAATGTCAGAGAGAGTGGTTGTGTTCACAGCCGTAAACATTTCCCAGGCTTTAGGCTCACCTAGGCCCCAAGCTGCCTAACACATCGCGGAGCTCAGCAATGTGGGTAACCAGCTAACCTCACTTTTCCTTCTTTCACTAAGCTTCTCTCTATTCTTGCTCAAGGAAGCACAAGACTTTCATAGCCATTGATATCCTTATAGCTTCACTAAAAATCACTAGGGTATTAAAACAAAATATTTTCTTCTAACTCTCCTGTTTGCTAATGATGAAACGATGGGAAAGGCTGTTTGGCTGAGGCCCAAGAAACTGCCCACTGGGAAGTGAGGGGTCTGCTTGCTTGGTCCTGGGGAACAATGGTGGGGGAACGTGTTGGGTGACCAGTGGGGGGAGCGTGGGGGTGGGGCATTGGAGGGAGAAGGTCAAGTGTTGGCCAGATCCTCCATGCGTCCATCCAGCCAGAATTGAGGAGGCTTCAAACTGCTGAGATTGGAGGATTACTTAGGGGGTGTTCCAATATTTGCCGTTTGCTGGCTGATGTCCGGGGTTTCCAGAGACGGACATTTTGAGTGACTCACCCTGTCAGCAACCTTGTCAATGCACCCAATAACGGTGAGAGCTACTGAGGACATCGCCAGTCAGAGAAACCCCTAGCCTGCACTCAATTTCTGACCGGATGGTTGAAGCAGATAAAGGGGTAACAAACACTGCAGCTTAAAAACAATCAGGAGAAAGTTATTTTAGAAAATAAATGTGCCGAGGAATGATAGATGTTGCAAAAAAAATCCATTATTGTGCAAAGATCCTCAGATCAGAGTACACAATCTAGTAATATCCAGGGTACAGCAACTCTCTTCATGAAAAACAATTAGCTGCCTGGCTGCCCTTATACATTCTGCCCTCCATAAACTTGAAGACATCGAAAACCCGCAGCCTGGTGTCCTAACCCGCACCCAGTCTTGTTCAACCAGTCACTCCACGCTCGATGAACTACACTGTTTAGATAACACCTCAGTTTTAAAATCCTCATTCATGTTTTCAAGTCCCTCATGGCCTCGCCCCTCCCTATCTCTGCAACCTCCTCCAATCCCCCAAATCTACAAGGTCTCTACGATTCTCCAGTTCTGGCCTGCTGAGCATCCCCTGAATTTAATCGCTCCACCATTGGCGGCCATGCCTTAAGCTGACTGGGTCCTAAACTCTGGAATTCCCTCCCTGGACCTATTTGACTCTGTACCTCTCTCCTTCTCTCCTTAGAATCTACCTCATTCACCAGCCTTTGGTTTATTGTCCTGATGTCTCCTTATTTGGCTCAGTGTCAAATTTAACTTTATAATACTCTTATGAGGCTGACATCTTTGACTTTAAAGGTGCCATTACAAAGCAAGTTATGTTATGGTCTAGTAACAAAAGCACAATCTCAGAATTTATCATAAATCCATCACTTCCGACAGGGTCAGTGGGAGGTCAAGAGCCATGTTTGAGATTAACCAGTTTTGTATTTAGTGCTGGGCCAAAATTAGCTGCAAATAATTTAGTGGTTTAACTTGTAAAGTCCCAATCACAGTTGCCTTGGCGTTTTGAGTCTGATGTGAATTGGTTTTTGGAATGTGTGCTGCATTGGGTTGACTGAATTTGACCCCATTCTAACCCTTTGCTCTTAAATCCACCCCCGATCCCTCTTTCCTTGTCCAATTGCATGTTGAAGCCAATCAATTTTCCTTTTCAAAGTTGAGTGGTAGGGATGTACACAAGTTACACTAACACAGTCACCTTATCCACGGAGTGAATGATCCTGCTCTGAATTCAAAAGACACTGACCCTAATGGTCTGGGAACAACAAGAAATGACTCTGAAGCCTGTCTCAGTGCCATAAAAAACCCAGCTGGTTCACCAAAGTCTGTCAGGGAGGGGAAGCTATCTCCTTGACACACACATGCCTCCTTACCCGTGACCCGGTTATGTCTGCGTGGTAAGCCAGCCAGCTCCATGCTGGGTCCCACCACAGGATGCTCAGTTGCTTCTCCATCCTCCCTGTTGCCCCACTTCCTACCCCCAGGGCCGCCTCGGCTATTGCATTTCACAACATGGCCACAAAAAGAGGTCAACGGACGCGGATCACACGCCCGCCAACCTCAGCAGAAGCTAAACAACACAGTCGGCTGATACATTAAAACACCCAGGGGACAGACAGCTTTTAACCACTTCAGCATTGCTAGCTGCCGTGCACATCTCCAAGTTATTGATAAGTAAAAAGAATCCAAAATAGTGTAATGACGGTGATCCAAATCTTAATCCTAACTAATACAGAGGTGGAGTACCTCAAATCCAGCTTCCCAAAAAACAGATATTTTTATAATCCCCCCTTACATCAATTTTAAGTCCGCAAAATTAAAAAAAAAACTTACCTGGACAATTCAGTCAGGTGCTTCATTGCCACAGCTCCCGACTAGTGCCCAGCTTCTCTGCTTTGCTCTATCCAGTGCTCCGAGCGACCCTTGACCCTACCCATCCCGGCTTGGCCTGAACTGCCCATGACCAGGATGGCCCGACCTGGAATCTGGAACGATCCGATATCCAGCACGGGAGGATGAAGGTTTTGAGGCCCTGTACATGTCTGCAGATACAACGAGGGCATGTAAAGCTGTCCGCGAGTGAGCTCCTCTCTCTTGCTGGGTAGTTTCTCTGTGTATCTATAGAGTGCTGAGGAGTTTCCAGTACCTTCCGCTAAATGACATCTGTTTTCCCATTTGGACCATCCAGAGATTCGTCTTTCATTTCTTTAGTTAAATTTCACAACCTCGCTCCCTCTTGAAAATTCCATTTTCTCGGCTCCATGAAGTGTCTCACAAATCATTCCACAATTTTGTCTATTCCATCGCTCTCTGTCCGCTCAGATATTACAGAGAATATCTCCTGCCTCTCCTTTCATATATCAGCAAGTAGATCAGAATCTGCTCATCTTTTACACATAAACAGGAACATTATCTGTGCAGCATAAATCTTCAAACAAATACCGCTTGAGATTTTTGAAATTACATTTCCCCAGGGTGCCTCACTGAAATGCTACCACCTTTTCTGCCCTCAGTTTCTCTGTTGCAGGAACAGGAGGAGGCCATTCAGCCCTCCAAACCTGTTCTGTCATTCAATTAGATCAGGGCTGTATTGCACACCTTTTTTCCCAAATCACTTAATCCCCATACCCAACAAAAACCTATCCAACTCAGTCTTGGAAAGCTCCAATTTACACTGCCCCCCCTCCCCTCCATTTTGCAGGGAGAGGGTTCTGAATTTCCACTACCCATTTGTGAACAAGTGCCTCCTAATTTTCCTCCTGAATGACTGAGCTTAATTTTAAGTTCGTGTCCCCTTGTCTCCCTCACTAGAGGGAATCTACCTATCTGGTATCTACCCCATCGAATCCTTCAATATGTTAAACATCTCAATACGAACGCACGAATTAGGAGCAGGAGTAGGCCATTCAGCCCATTGAGCCTGCTATGCCATTCAATAAGATCATGGTTGATCTCATTGTGGCCTCAACTCCACATTCCTGCCCACCCCTGATAACCTTTGACTCCCTTGTCAATCAAGAATCTATCTACCTCTGCCTTAAAAATACTCAATGACCCAGCCTCTGCTGAAGAGAATTCCTCAGACCAACAACTCTCTGAGAGAGAAAAAATTCTTCTCACCTCCGTCTTAGATGGGAGACCCCTTATTTTTAAACTGTGCCCCCTAGTTCTAGATCCTCCCACAAGGGGAAACATCCTCTCAGCATCTACCCTGTCAAAGCCCCCTCAGGATCTTTAAGTTTCAATAAGGTCACATCTCATCCTTCTAAACTCCAATGGATACAGGCCCAGCCTGTCCAACCTTTCCTCGTAAGGTATCCCCTCCGCCCAACAATCCCAGGTTATCAGTCGGGTGCACACCTCTCAATCTTCTAAACGCAAGGGGATATGAGCCATGTTTTTGCAGGCTGTCCTCACATTTTAATATCAGGCTCACCCATTACAGTTCTCAAAGAAACACCTCCTCATTCTTAGAGCTCGCCACGTTTTATTTAGAGGAGTTAGGTTGAGATGGGGAGTAAAGAGAGGGGTAAACTGGAAAACCCAATAGTCTCTCAGTGTCCAATCTTTTCAGTGCTGGGCTTGCGCTGACCTGATGGTTGCTGGTCTCCCTTTCTAACACTGGCAATGTTCTTCAGTCAGATCCTTGGCCCATCACTCACATTTCCCAACGAGAGAAAAGCTAGGTGGGTGTATTCGAATGCTTCAGCCTGACAGTGCCTGAGTTTTGTTTATATCATCAGTCACTGCGCTGTGGCAGGACACCAGAGATAAAGCTGTCATTTTACACCGGGTCTTCTGCACCATCCTGACAGCTCATTAATGCTTCATCGCTGAGAATTGAGGCTGAGTGGCAGTGGGTTGCTCTGCCATAACCGGGCTGTGTGATGGGTCAGGACAGCAACACCTGATCCAACCCTCAGCCAACCATCCAACAGGAGTGCCGATCAGTCCTTTCCTCCCCTGAGGCCCTTCGAGGACTCCCTGCGATCAGTGAGATTAACCCGGATCAGAGGTTCACACTGGAATCTTCCTGCTCTTTGAGGCTCGGCAACACGTGGCATTTATATAGCAACCTTAACACATTAAAATCATGGGAGCGATTATCAAACAAACAATGGACACCTGAGGCCAAATCTCCACTCTCCAGTTGAGAAAACCCCAAACTCTGCAACCCCGGCTCAGGAGAAAGTGCACTCGAGCCTCAGGTTTTCGTTCTGGGGGAGCACGTGCTAACTGGAGTCAGGCCAATCGCCTGCAGAAGCGGTGCCAGGAGCAGCCCTAGGGGCTGCCCAGTGCTGAGGCAAGCTGGTAAAAGGCCTACTTTGGTGTTCCAGTACTTGTAAGGAAAAGAACAAAACAAAAAATAGTCCTCTAGCCCTCACCCCCCATACCCCACCTCACCCCCACATACACCCCATGCCCCATCCATGACAACTCATGCCCTCACCCACCCCAAGAGCCCATTATACCCCAATGCCAACTTAGTGCCAACTCATGCCAATACATGCCCCTCCGCCCACCACCCTTTGCTCTTACACCCTCTATGCCAACTCACCCAGTATCCACCATGGGCAGACCTCAGGAACCATGCTGAGATGAAATAAAATAAAGTTCTAAGTGTCTCTTGCAGACTTTTTTTTTTTAAAACACCCTCATTCATAAAAACCCATTCAATACATTTAAATTTCTTCAACTACTTAATCCTAATAAAAGCAAACATTTGTATTCATAGATCGACATCAAAGACCTTATCACCCACTTGGAGTTCTCAATCAGACTGTGAACTTATAGGCATCCCACTATAATAATGACAGGTTGTGGGATCTGTCATGCAACACAAATCCTGTGAATAAAGCCTCAGGCTTTTGTCAACAGAAAGAGTGAAATTGCAAGCACTATTTTTTATTAAACTTTGACTGTTTTGTTTTATTTAAAGGGCAGGAGATTTAAATGCCTTGAAAGCTTGACAGTTCCATAGAGCATATCTGCTTTTTACCCACATTCATACCTTACCAACCCCAAAAGGCACCTTACCTTTCCCAGTGGGATACCTGGAGCTATCCAAAAGGTTTAGATCTTTCCCTCAAAGGTCTAAAGCCCACAAGTTGTGTTTTGGACTTTCCCACTAACCAAAGTTGGATCTGTTTGGTCTGAAGGTCACTCTTCGATGTGCAGCTGCCTCCATGAACCACAAATGAGCAACCTGCAACCCAGTACCATCCCCCATAGTGAAAATGGTGCCGTGTTTGGAGGTGGGGGCGCCCTGAATTGGTGGATTTTGGCTATGCCAGAGACCCTTTCCATCCCCGTGAAAATTCAGGTGCAAGCCATGTGAGGAAATATTAGGACAGATGATGAAAAGCTTTCCCAATGAGGTATATTTTAAGGAGCATCTTAATGGAGTGCACAGGGTAGAGGGGTGGAGAAGTTTAGGGAGGGAATTCCAAACCTCAGAGCCCAGGCAGCTGAAAGCATGATGGGGCGATTAACATCATGGAAGGGTAAGAGACCAGAATTGGGGGAGTGCAGATGGAGGGGGTTATAGAGCTAGGGAGGGGCGAGACCATGGAGGGATTGAAAGTAAGGATGAGAATTTTAAACCTGAAGCATTGCTAGACTGGGAGCCAATCTTGGTCAGAAAGCACAGGGACAATGAGTGAAGAAGATTTGCTACAAGTTAGGTTATGGCAACCGATTTTTGTATGAACTGAATGAAGGTTGCAAAGTGGGGAACTGGTCAGGAGAACATTGGAATACTCGAGTCTGGATGTGACAAAGGCACCGATGAGGATTTCAGCAGCAGATGGATGATGTCAGCCTTGCAAAATATTTATACCCAGAAGACTGAGATTAACTCATACCACACAGTGATTTATAGTCAAGGATTAACATCTCAACAGCAACTCTTCCTCAATCAACCTCCCTGTTCTCAATTACGAGTTGTGAAATTCCCACTCGCCAATTATTATCTGACAACGCCGACACTTCATGGGGCAGACACGACTCAGCACTGACACACTGATAACAGCCCAGGAAGAGTAGAGTCAGCATTAGCCCAGACTGGAAAAAAACATATTTCTTCCTGTGTGATCAAATTGACTAAAATGTTGATATAACAAGGGGGCCAGTTAGCTCTGCCAGACAGATCTTAATGATGTTAACAGCGCAGGTTCGATCCCATACCAGCTGAGGCAGTTCTTTGTGTCTGCCATTTCTCATTACCCCATATGGCACAGAGATGCGTAGGGAGCCATGATTATCAGCCTCGGACATCAAAGATATTACACAAAGAGAGAGAGAGAGAGACATGACAGACATGGCTATATTAAACATGTGTCAAACCTAAGGTGACCATTGTTTTAGTTTTACACTAGGCAGTGCAGGTTTTAGCCAATCTGTCCACTGTAACTGAAAGCCTTCATATCCAGTATACCAGGACTAGGACAGAAGAATCACTTAAAGACGGATGCACCTCCTGTATTTTGCAAAATACAGGAGTCTAAAACACAACGAGTCACCAGGGATATACTGCAATTCAGTTTGCTGTTCACGTAAGTGTTTTTCACTCGAAATTAAACCATTATTATACTCACAAACACAGGTGTATCGGGTGCACTTTTTAGTTGCTTGTGGATGGGAGGCGCATGGTGTCACAGCTCCATACGTGATGACATCATCTCCATGTGTGATGACATCATCTCCTTGCGCGATGACATCATCTCTATGTGTGGTGGCATCATCTCCGTGCGTGATTACATCATCTCCATGTGTGGTGACATCATCTCCGTGCGTGATTACATCATCTTCATGCGTGGTGACATCATCTCCATGTGTGGTGACATCATCTCCTTGCGCGATGACATCATCTCCATGCGTGATTACATCATATCCATGTGTGGTGACATCATCTCCTTGCCCGATGACATCATCTCCACGCGTGGTGGCATCATCTCCATGCGTGGTGACATCCTTCCCGCTCGCCAAGCGCTGCTGCTCTGCCGGGTCCTGGTGTGGGGCATTCTTGGCCTCCAGCAGTGGCTGCTCTAGTAGAGCCTTGGTTAGGCACACTTGGAATGCTGTGGATATTTCTGGCCTCCAAATTTTAAACTCAACATAGAAGTAACGGAGAAGGTACAAAAACGATAAAAAAGAAATGAGACCAGAACTGAGAGGTTATAACTATCGGCAATGGCTGAACAGGATGGGAGCTCTTTTCTCTAGAAAAGAGAAGACTGAGGGGTGACCTGATTGATGCCTGAAAGACAATGAGAAGGTTTGATAGGAGAAACGTGGGAAAGATGTTTCCACTTGTGGAGGAGAGACCAGAGCTACGTGGCATCAATATAAGGCAGTCATTAATAAATCCAATCGGGAATTCAGGAGAAGGTCTTTACCCAGAGAGTGGGGAGAATGTGGAACTCGCGGCCAGGCGCTAATTGGCTCAGTGTGAGACTTCTGTCCCCATCCCGCCTTAGAGAGCCGCCAGCCAATCAGCTCTGTACTCCCAACAGCGCCAGGTTCAAGCAGTGGCCACTGCTGGTACCACAGCCAGGACCTGAAGAAGATGAGGTTATGGAGGCCGAACTGAAGTAAGTTCGGGGTATGGGCAGCAACTGGCTGGCAGGCCCCAGCAAGGTGGGTGAGGGAGATGGTTGGGGGGGCCAGGCCTGAGAGGTCAAGGGGAGGGTTAAAGGGGAATTATGACCTTGGGGAGGTGATGGCTCCAATGGGCACAGGGAACCCTCTCAAGGAGGTTCCTCTCCCTTGCCCGACACCAGCTTCCCCAGTAGGAGCTGCCGGGCTGCCCACTTGGGTCTGGACCTCCCCCTGCCACAGATAAAATAGCGGCGGGGGTGGGATGAGGCACATGAGGACCTTAATAGGCCCAAAGGTGGGCAGGCTGCCCGATGGCTCCACCATCCCCCATAAAAAGGGAGACAGGTTGGGTGTGTCTGGGAAGGCAGTGGGCAGGCTTATAACCGACCACACCTCAAACATGGGAGCCGAGGGATGTAAAACCCTGGCCTTTGTATCAAAGAACCTTTGCAGCATTGGTTGAAGGTTCTAATGGGTTGGACACTGTGTTTAATGGTTCCTGTGAGGATTGCTCCTGTCCCAAAATGGCTTTATACACTTAATAATGATACAAAAGAGGCTAATTTAACTCATTTAGGGCTTGTGAAATAATCACAGGCCCAAATGAATCAGGTTAATTTCAGTCGGCACAATCATTCATAATTTGAAAAATTGTGATTTGGAATATCACCTGCAACCATAAAAAGGAGATTGCATTTCTATAGCGCCTGCCATGACACCCCAAAGCATTTTACAACCAATGAAGCACTTTTGCAATGTAGCCACTGTAATAATGTAGAAAACACAGTAGCCAATTTGTGTACAGCAAGCTCACACAACCAGCAATGTGATAATGGGCAGATAATCTATTTTAGTGACATCAGTTTAAAAGGTATAAGCGGGCCAGGACACTGGGGAGAATTCTCCTGTCATTCTTCAGAGAGTGCCATGGGATCTTCTACATCCACCTGCGAGGGCAGGCAGTGACTCAGGTTAACTTCTCATCCATAAGGTCGTGCCTCTGACAATGCAGCACCCTCCCAGTACTGCGCTGGGACTGTCAGAATGGATTACATGACCAAGTCGCTGGAGTGGGCCCTGAAACCTCTGACTCAGAGGTGAGAGTGCTAATCCCAATCACAATATTCCAGGGTCAAATTCATTCCTTTGACCATCCTCTGTGAATCTGCCTGACTTCCTGCCCCAGCACATTTGTGCACCCTCGGTCTCAGTTTCCATCTCCCCGTTTCTCTTCAGGGTTTGATCTCTGGAATGTTTAACACGCTGGATAAATGCGAGTATTTATGCTTCTCAGTAATCAAACATTTCCCTGTTAGGGTTACAGCTAACAAAGCAGCATCTGTAGTTGCAGCATTTATATATGATGTGAAAATGGATGGAATACTGGTTCGATTGTTCAGGAACCTGCTCAGATAACTTTTAAAAATTACATCTGTTCAACTTAAAATTCATTATGCAGAAGCTTCAGACTGTTATGATGTTGCACAATAGGTCAGAGATTCATAAAAATGAGAAGAGGTGGCGTGTAGGTAGTGAAGGAGTAATAAATTGTCAGCTGTTGACAGCATCTAAAAGATTCAGGGCAAAGGTCTCCCGCTAACTGCACTCGATGCAGATGCAAGGGAAACATTCTTGGCCATTTCCTCGGTGGAACCGATTTAGCTTTATAGATATATCATTGAGTTTAATTAAAATAGATATTAATGTTTGTCCTTCAGCTAGTGCCCATTGCTTTGACCTTAATTGCTCCTCCAGCCAAGACGTTGCTATTTGAGAGACGGCTCTCCTTCGCATTGAGGTTCCAGTGGACTGATTTAACGCTCCAAGGAGCTCCAAGTCAGGGTGAACTTTTCTATACAAACTGGAATGAAACATCAGGAGGAGACAGTGCGTCACATTCCTGGTGTGAAAAAAGGAGGGACAGGAATTGTGAAAAGCCGGAGATGTAGAGTTGATCTGTCCCAGATAGACATACATCCGCTGACCCCAATAACCTTTCTCTGTTCATATAGGCCAGAGTTTTACATCCCCTGGGCGCGCGCCCAACCCGAACAGGCGTAAAAGTGCGTGAGATGAGTTCAGGCGAACGTCCCCAACGTCATCACGCACTCAGGCGATATTTCATTCGGCGGGCACGCACAAAAGTCGGAAGAGTGCCCACCGACAATTAAGCGGCAATTAAGCTCATTAACGACCCAATTGTCAGTGATTTGTTTTGTGGCCTGTCCAACCTGACAGTTGGCGGACGGGCCAAATGGCCAGGCGGACTTTACATTTTTTGATGAAACCTCACCCAAGGGCGGGATGGAATCTCCATTAGGAAATAAAATAAGAAGAAATATCTGGAACTGTGTTTTTTTAATCAGGTGCTTGATTGCGCTGCGTAGGCATATTTTGCAGCACTTCTGTTGTTTTGTTTATTCTGTGGGGGTCTGCAGCTCCGTGAGACAGCTGTCTGCCTTCAGGGATCTCGCTGGAAGTGCTCACCAGCACCCACAGTGACGACAACACCCACCCTCTTCCCACCCCCACCCGCAGGGCTGAGCCTTTCTCAGGGCGTGTTTCACACTGACTGGCCGTTAATTGGCCAGCCAGCATAAGATCATGTTCACAGTGTGACCTCGCCCATTCTGATGACTCAAATTCAGCTGCGGATGCTGGAAATCCAAAACAAAAACAAAAACAGAAATACCTGGAAAAACTCAGCAGGTCTGGCAGCATCGGCGGAGAATAGCACAGTTGACATTTCAAGTCCTCATGACCCTTCAACAGAACAAAGTTGACGTTTCGAGTCCTCATGACCCTTCAACAATCTGTTGAAGGGTCATGAGGACTCGAAACGTCAACTGTGCTCTTCTCCGCCGATGCTGCCAGACCTGCTGAGTTTTTCCAGGTATTTCTGTTTTTGTTTTCCTTACAATTATGGGTCACATCTCAAAGTCAATCCCGGTTAATCAATAAGCTCGAGATTCGGAGGGTTCCTCAGCGAAGCTGGAGTTTGAGGAAGGACAAGGAGAGACCAAAAGACAAGCGGCAATTAGAAAGGCATTTGTGAGTTATTGCCCTGGGGGCTGTTTCACTCGAGTGGTTATGTACTCTGCAGTTATAAGATAGTCTTTAAGTGACCTTCCTCACACTTTTCAGGGTGAACTTTATTCAGGAACTTCTTCAGTTTACATTTGGATGTTTCCTGCCAATTCTCAACAACATTCCTCTGTGGGAGCAGAATGATCTTTTTAAACTCAGCAATCAATGATGTCTCTCTGCAGCTCAGCAGGGAGGTAAATTCTGCCAGTGATTGGTAGCTGGATAAACCAAACCATGCTCTTTAATTCCTTCATGTGTTGTGGGAGGGCTGGTGTTCACAGTTACATCTTTCTTGTCAGATGGACAGCTTTTGGCCCATGGGTGAGTGGAGCATTAACTACAATCTCATCATCCTAATTCCACCCCCTCCACCCCAACCTGTTCCCCCGCCCCGCCCCACACCAACTCTACCTCTGTCTCTCCCTCTCTCTCCCAGGGTCATCTGAAACTTGGCAGCCCCCATGTGCTGTTTACCCATCACCTCTGTATCCATTGACCTACACTGGCTTCTGGTCTACATGGCAACATCTTCAGTTTAAAATTCCCATCCTTCCCATCAAACCTTTCCATCACGCTCTCCCTATCTCTGTGATCTCCTCAAGGCCCAAGATCTCCACGTTCCTCCAATTCCAGCCTCTTGGGCATTCCCGATTATCACCTGCTTATGGCTTACAGATGAAGAGAAAAATTAATTACAATCTCATCGTCCTAACTAACCCATTTCCCCCTTCCTCAGTCGCTCCATCTCTCTCTGTCTCTCGCTACATGTCTCTCTTTCTTTCCCTATGTCCCTGTTGCTCGCTGTCTGTCTGTCTCTCTCTCTCTCTGTTGCTTTCTCTCTCTATCCATTATGTTCCCTCCCTGTCTGCTTCACTCTCTCTCCTGTCCATCTATCATATTCTCTATTTGATCAATGCCCCATTCCTCTGAATTTTCCTCTCCTCGTCCTGCTAAATTCCAAGGACTTCCTTTTGCTGAATAATCTATTTACACACACCGTCCGGTTTACACACAAAAAATGCCCACGGTGTGAGGCACCAGGCAGCACACACAGAACTGAGTCTCAGCAGCAGGGGGGATTTGTGCTGGGGTTCAGTTACCTCTCCCTGAGAGCAGGGTGAGCCTGGGTGCAGGTCAGCCCAGGCTGGGAACAGGGCATTAGTGAACCTTTGGGACAAAGCAGCAGCTTTTCAGGATCGCCCCACAGATTATCGGATTTATTGAATTGAGTTTTACACTTTACCCAGGTAGGATTTGAACCCACAACCATTGAATTGTTCACCCAACACATGACCACTAGGGCCACCACACCCATGGCAACGTCTGCTCAGAGATTTGTTTTTATTATTCGTTTACAGGATGTGGGTATCGCTGGCTAGGCCAGCATTTATTGCCCACCCCTAACTGCCCTCAGTAATAAACAGATGCCCTTTCATCCCCATATTGAACCCTGCTCATGTTGTGGGATCAGTCAAGTTCGGAGGCTCGAGCTCCGGTTTCTGTTGTATACAAGACCCACCTCCAGTTTCACAAAGACCCTCCCCTCCCTCTCCCCACTTCCCCCCCCACCCCCCCCCCCCCCCCCACCCCCCCGCCACATTGGAGGGTAAAGTACTTGGGAGTTTAGGCAGCATCCTTCCGGAAACAAAAATAGAAAGTGCTGGAAAAGCTCAGCAGGCGGCTGACAGCGTCTGTAGAGGGAGAAAAAAATACAAAGTTAACGTTTCAAGTCCGTGTGACCCGTCTTCCTTCCTGAAGCCTGGGGCCTTCACATCATTCCATGCAATTTGCATATTCTTGCACCTTTCAACAATAACAGCTTGCATTTATATAGCACCTTTAACACACTAAAACAGCCCAAGTCGCTACACAGGAGCGTTAGCAGACATAATTTGACACTGAGCCATGTAGGAAGGTAATAGGACAGATGCCCAGGAACTTGGTCAAAGAGGCAGGTTTAAGAGAGGCATCTTAGGGAGGAGAGAGAGAGGAAGAAAGGTTTAGGGAGGGGATTCCAGAGCTTAGGACCCAGGCACCTGAACACATGTCTGCCAACGATGAAGCCACAGGAATTGGGAATACGCCGGAGGCTGGAATTAGAGGAGTGCAGGCCTCTTGGAAGGCTGGAGGTTACAGAGATGGAGAGGGTCAAGGCCGTGGAGAGATTTAAACACAATGGTTAAAATTTTAAATTCGGGGTGTTGTGGGACAAGGAGCCGGTGTAGGTCAGTGAACACAGTGGGCGATGAGAGCTAACATGGGCAGAATATAAAAGCATTGCCAGGCAAACAGCTGTCTCAGCTGGAGTTGACATGGCTCTGGTATAAATCTCTGGATTGCACTGCACAGAGTTACGTGATTAAAATGTGTATAATTAAGGTAATTAATAAACCTTTATGACAGTTTGAGTTTAAAAAGAATAAATTTCTGTTTGGTGCTTTTGAAAGCTGGTCCACAGTAACACAAAGGGGAGATTAACACTGCTTCACTGATTAATGCTAAACAACAGGCAAACCGAGTGTGAGCGAGGCAGAATGAATTCCCGATTACTTCCACTTTAAGTGTGAGACCAGGGCGCACGGTCTGGGAACGCACCAGGCTCTGCTCCCAGTGGGTTGGAGGCAGTGCTGGGAGGCAGACGTGGATCGAGGGGGCAGCAGTCCCCATCAGTCAGGGAGAGGAAGAAAATTAGCCAGCATTCCCGCTTTCCCCGGCTGTAAGGCATTGGGCAGTGGGGAGGGAAGGGGGTCAGGTTAGGTCCAGCTGGGATATGCCCCCACCCCACCCCCACCCCCATGGCCGATGCCAGCTTAGCCCACTAACACCAGCAGAACCAGTGACAGGCGTTAAACAGGCAGGGAGGGAGCTGCAGGGAATGACTGGGAGCTCGGCGAACGCGATGGCTGGAGGTGAGCAAGTCTCTTTTTAATTTTAGAAATCGGCAGTTGTCAGTGAAAAGGCAAATCCAGCTTAACCCCAGCGGGAAACCGCTTTAACAAAGTGGCATTGAGCGTGAGTCAGCGGGGGCTGGAATGGGCTGGTGGCGATGCAGAGCAGATGGGGAAGAGAGGGGGGTGGGGGTGAGGACTGGTTGTTTTGGCACTGCGCAGGACAGGCAGTCAGTAACCAGCTGCTGTCTCTAATTGCCTCTCCCTCATCTCCATGCTGATCACAATGACACCCGCTGGCTCCAGTTCAGCTGGGTGCTGCCTGTTGCCACCCAGCTTGAGGCCACCTTAAAACCACTGCCAAGGGGCAGCTGGAGCAACTACATTGCAGGGGCCTGTGTCAGGACAATAACCAGACAGAGGGCCAAATGCTGCCAACTGCTGCCGCCTTAGACCGATACGTGGGCTGTCCAGAGATTCGGAAATTATAAACGCCAAACATCTCTTTTAAAATGTGAGCCCTCCCTCTCAATTATGTCGACACCTTTTCTACTGAAACTGTGTCCGGTGCCCGGGTCAGCCTGGCCCCCCCAGTCCTGTCTGAAATAAATACCCAGGTCTGCCCTCTGTAACTTTCAGACTAGGACAAGCAGCCGAGCTCCGCTACTGGACGTGCTGGATGGCCAGCTGCAAACCTCGCTCAGCCACAAGCGTTGGCCAGCCCGTCTGCATTACCCGGACATCTGCCGGAATTTGAAGATTAATCTCCCAGTTACTTTGTGATTGTAACATAGGCAATAATGAAGCATCGGAGAGCCTCAGCCCGTCCAGGCTGTAGGAGGGAGTCTGAGGAACCCCTGAGGCGTTTCTCTGCAACACTGCGATTATGTTGCTTAAAGGGACCTTTGGCTGGGGTCACAGTGGAGGTCGTGTGCTTGTTCGCAATAGGCTCATAGTGTGTCAAATATGTTTAATTCCCACATTTTATAGTTTTCAATTGAATCTGAAGCGGGTTAATAGATGTGATTCTCATCCTTGTTTTCAAATCCCACAGTGACCTTGCCCCATTTTCCCAATTGCTGTAGCCTCCGAGATCTCTGCTTTCTTCCAATTCCGACCTTTTCATCCTTGGTTTTAATCACTCCAGCATTGGCAGCCGTGCCTTCAGCTGCCTGGTTCCTTATCCCTGGAATTACCTCCCTAAACCTCTCTCTTCTCCTTTAAGACATTCCTGAAACCTACCCTTTGACCAAGCTTTTGGTCGCCTGTCCTACCACATTACTTGTCAAATATTATTTGGTAATCACTCTGTGAGGTTCCTTGGGACATTTTCAACACATTAAATAAACTTATAAATACAACATCAAAATGCAAGTTTTATCATCATGTACATTGAAGGAATCTGTTTTGTACCAGATTGTGGACAGTACCAGACAGTAACGTGACCTCAGGCTCCTGTTAAAGAGAGGACAATATTTGAGCTTTATTGGAAGGTTGGTTCAACGAACCAGAATTAACAAATCAACAACAGGAACTCAAATTAAATCAAAATCGTCAGATCAGAGCAAATTATTCAGAAAGATCGTGCATTTATCTAGCGACTCTGTTATGACTGATGCAGTTGGTAAAGCGAAGTTATTTAAAAATCCCAGGGGGAAACTTTAAACAACTGTCATAACCAATAATTTTAAGTGTTATGTTTGAGATACGACTCTAAATTCAGGAATCAGACCACCAGTTCTCGAGGCTTTACATTAATTAATTGAAACATTTTATTAATTTACTCTGGTTAAAATATATGTACACATGGCTACAAACTACTACTATCATAACTTTTAACAAATTCCCAAACTAATCTCCATTAAGGCAACAGCAACTCATAGACTTAACCAAACACCAGGCAAAGCATTTTCACCTTATGAATTCAAAATGAGGCTCTTTTCACAGTGGAACCAGTTGGAGATTTGTAGCTGCCTTTTGATCTCACATTGCCTCTGCCCTGCACCCCCGAAAACTACTGAATTTATACCTACCAGCCCCATTGAATGTTAATTCTCATTGTCTCACCAGCCTCTTTGAACTTTTAACAATGAAACCCCATTCGTTGTACCAATTTTATTAGCAATATAAAGATATTGCTTGGTATCTGCTAGATAGGCATCAGTTTTCACCCCACTTCTTGAATACTCTATTCAAAAAATGCAAATGCACTCTACCTCTCTGTTTACATCTCAAAACCAGTACACATCAAAGCACCCAGACTAACTGGCTTTAATCCAATTAAGACACACCCACAGACTAAACCTCTATTTAAAAGAAAAATATTTTCCAAACTATTATACACATTCATAGCTTAATGATAACTCCAGAATGTCCCAAAGTGCTTTACAGTCAATGAAGTATTGAAGTGTTGTCACTGATATAATGTGGGAAGTGGGGCAGCCAATTTATGCACAGCAAGCTCCCACAACAAGCAATATGATAATGATCTGTATTTGTGATGTCGATTAAGGGTGGAGTATTGCCCGGGAGAGACCTCCCCTGCTATGGAATTGTTTGAGCAGAGATGCCCTTGGTGCCCATTAGTTACAGCAATGGTCTGGATCAGAGGAATCGGTATTCACTAACCAATAAACAGGAATAAACATTCCCTTTGTGCTGCCCAGCTGTGCTCCATCTCCAGCAGAATGCAGATGTCCGTTCTGAGTATTGGGAAAGAATCCTAGCACAACCCTTGTTGGAAGAGAAAACTTTAAACTCATCAATCTAGGATGGAGTTCATGCCAGATCCCCAAATTGAGAAGATGAAACACAATCCAACTGCACCTCTGGTTTTCTATCAACCCCGAAACTAATCCCACAGCTCCGCTCTCTCCCCATAGCCCTGTATCAATCCCCAAACTAATCCCACTGTCCCACTCTCTTCCCATAGCCCTGTATCAATCCCCAAACTAATCCCACTGCCCCGCTCTCTCCCCATAGCCCTGTAATAATCCCAAACTAATCCCACTGCCCCGCTCTCTCCCCATAGCCCTGTAATAATCCCAAACTAATCCCACTGCCCCGCTCTCTCCCCGTAGCCCTGTATCAATCCCCAAACTAATCCCACTGCCCCACTCTCTCCCCATAGCCCTGTATCAATCCCAAACTAATCCCACTGCCCCACTCTCTCCCCATAGCCCTGTATCAATCCCAAAACTAATCCCACTGCCCCGCTCTCTCCCCATAGCCCTGTATCAATCCCCAAACTAATCCCACTGTCCCACTCTCTCCCCATAGCCCTGTATCAATCCCCAAACTAATCCCACTGCCCCGCTCTCTCCCCATAACCCTGTATCAATCCCAAACTAATCCCACTGCTCCGCTCTCTCCCCATAGCCCTGTATCAATCCCAAACTAATCCCACTGCCCCACTCTCTCATCATATCTCTGTATCAATCCCAAACTAATCCTCTGCCCCAAAAACAGAAATACCTGGAAAACCTCAGCAGGTCTGGCAGCATCGGCGGAGAAGAACAAAGTTGACGTTTCGAGTCCTCATGACCCTTCAACTGAACTAAGTAAAAATAGGAGAGGGGTGAAATATAAACTGGGGGGGTGGGGGGAGAGATCATAGCCTGTCAGGAAGATATAATAATTCTCATAATGTTATTGGAATTTATTATAAAATAGAGGTATCTGTGTCAGTATTTGTCTCTGTGTGCATGTGTGAGATTTAATTGAATTAAAGGCAGCTGGTCTGAAGGCTTTGATGTAAACATGGTAAACATGGGGGAAGTTTAGACTGTAAGGTGTAAAAGGACATTTACATTTTTGAATAAACCAGACTAGATTGTTTTCAAAAGAGGGAGTGAAATGTGTCACCTAGCCAGGTGAAGTTTAGAAACAGTGCGCAGAATTTCCCCCCCGTTGGGTGGGGAAGTTGATGGGTGAGCGCGTGCGGGCACGCCCCCAATCGGAGGCGCGGCGCCATTTTACATGGGCAGGCCAATTAAGGCCCGCCCAGCGTGCAGCACTCCCTGTGCGGGCGGGGGGGGGGTGGGGGGGGTGGAAATGCCTAAAATCGAGAGTGCTTGCATGCGTATGAAAGAGCACACTCATCTCCCTGAGGCTAAGTGCTGCCTCAGGGAGATTGGCTCTACTTTCAAAAATATTAATAATAGAGAAAAAATAAATTCCCTTACATGTCCCCTCATGTGACAATGTCACATGAGTTGGGACATGTTCATAATTTCCATAACAACTTTATTAAAATTTTTAAAACCCACATGAAACCTCATCCCGCCCATGGATGAGGTTTCATGTTTTCTCTATTCCCCGCCGGGGCTCCTGGCCTGTCCGACAACCTTAAGGTTGGACGGGCAGGTCCACTAATTACTTTCATTGATCTGTCAATGGCCTCAATTGGCCATTGACAGGTTGGCATGTGGACAGCCGATTTTGCTGAGCCCCCGCCTTCCTGAAAATTTAAATGGGGCGCGGTGACGTCGGGAATTCCGCCCGGTGTCACCGCGCGTCATTTTACGCGTCGGCGAGTGGGCCCCACCCCCCCTCGCTGAAGCGTAAAATCCTGCCCTATATGTCTTACTGTTGCCTTAACGAAAGTGTAACTGGGAGTGAGATTAAGTAGGGGATATAGCATTTATCATAGATGTAATTTGTAGACCTATGTATGTGTTTAAAATCATTTCTCTTCTTAATAAATGTTTAATCTAGTTTTGTAAAAACCTATAAGACGTGTGGTCTTATTACTACTGAATTCAAGACACAGTTCTCAAAATTTATACAAATTGGAAAACAAGTTGTGGCAGTTGTTTCAAGTTTCCCTTTGGGATTTGAACAGCTCAGCATTTACCATCCGCTGTGCCATAACAAGCCCTGTATCAATCCCAGACTAATTCCACTGCCCCACTCTCTCCCCATAGCTCAGTATCAATCCCAGACTAATTCCACTGCCCCACTCTCTCCCCATAGCTCAGTATCAATCCCAGACTAATTCCACTGTCCCACTCTCTCCCCATAGCCCAGTATCAATCCCAAACTAATCCCACTGCCCTGCTCTCTCCCCATAGCCCTGTATTGATCCCAGACTAACTCCCACTGGCCCATTCTCTTCCCAAAACCCTACATCAATCCCAGAATAATCCCACTGCCTCGCCCTCTCCCTTTAGACTTCTATCTTCCCCAGCACATTATAACTGTAAATTTCTCCTGATGGGGCCATGATCCAAGCCTTCACCACTCCCTGCCCCAAAGAACCTCTCAGCAATGAAATCTCCTCAACCCTCACTCCTCACTTGGAGATGTCACAGAAACCTTGTGACATGAAAGTTGCACAGGAGAGAGAGAGAAGCCAAGGCAGCAATTGGGTATTTTCATTGTGAGGTTTGAACTCAGATCTCCTAAATAGCAATTTTACAAAGAGTGTTTTGTTTTACCCACTATTCCATTCAGTCCCAAAGTAGTGATTGTATTCAGTGTGTAACAACTCGAACATTCAGGCACAGCGGGATGGAGAGGGACCAGCCTGCATCTATTATTTGCGCTTGTCGCTGTCATTATTTCAGCAGATGGCCAACCTCCTAATGGTTACATGGGACGTGTCACATGTTTCTGAAGCAATTCTCACTGAAATGAGTGAACAAAGTCAGCAAGTTTAATTAAAGTGCGGATTATTATCACACCAATGCTTAACACTGCGGAATAATTAAAAGCTACAGCACTCCTGCGCAATCCTTTATCTGGAAAAGGTCGTTTGATCAGCCAGTGACAGTGTAAGAAGGGAACATGAGAGGTACTAATAGCTTTCATGACAAGCCCATTGTTTTCCTTTGACAGTAAGGCAAGGTCATGGAAACAATGGTTTCTTAAAGTGCCACGATTGTGACTACACTCCTGCAAAGGCAGCAACTCTGTCCGAAAGAGTTTCTTTGTTTAATTGGCCTTTACAGCAGATGTAACGAGAAGATACCCCAAATATTATTTTTAATTTTAATTTGCGCCTCTGTATTTCGGAATGTGAGTACGGGGAACACTTCCAGTCAGGGCCATCCTGTGGCAATGCCAAACAGCCCGAGACCCCTTATCTGAAGAGCATTGGTTAACCAACTGGGTTTTTTCAATAATTCCAGAATATTTTATGATAATTATTCCAGATATCAACTGGGAAATTTACCAAAATTATTGAGTCAATTTTATAACCAACCATGGTGGGTTTGGGACACATGGCCTCAGAGTTGTTTGTAACTACCAGAACACCATGGTTACTGTACACTCATTACTTCATCAAACTCTCCCAGGACATGTACAGCACGGGGTTAGAAACAGAGTGAAGCTCCCTCTACACTGTCCCCATCAAACACTCCCAGGACAGGTACAGCACGGGGTTAGAAACAGAGTAAAGCTCCCTCTACACTGTCCCCATCAAACACTCCCTGGACAGGTGCAACATGGAGTTAGATACAGAGTAAAGCTCCCTCTACACTGTTCCCATCAAACACTCCCAGGACAGGTACAGCACGGGGTTAGATACAGAGTAAAGCTCCCTCTACACTGTCCCCATCAAACACTCCCAGGACAGGTACAGCACGGGGTTAGAGACAGAGTAAAGCTCCCTCTACACTGTCCCCATCAAACACTCCCAGTATAGGTACAGCACGGGGTTAGATACAGAGTAAAGCTCCCTCTACACTGTCCCCATCAAACACTCCCAGGACAGGTACAGCACGGGGTTAGATACAGAGTAAAGCTCCCTCTACACTGTCCCCATCAAACTCTCCCTGGACAGGTGCAACACGGAGTTAGATACAGAGTAAAGCTCCCTCTACACTGTTCCCATCAAACACTCCCAGGACAGGTACAGCACAGGGTTAGATACAGAGTAAAGCTCCCTCTACACCGTCCCCATCAAACACTCCCAGGACAGGTACAGCACGGGGTTAGATACAGAGTAAAGCTCCCTCTACACCGTCCCCATCAAACACTCCCAGGACAGGTACAGCACGGGGTTAGAGACAGAGTAAAGCTCCCTCTACACCGTACCCATCAAACACTCCCAGGACATGTACAGCACGGGGTTAGAGACAGACTTAAGCTCCGTCTACACATTTATTTTTATTCAACGTGATTCAAGCAAAACTGGCATTTATTGCCCATCCTTAATTTCCCTTGAAGGTGTTGGTGAGCCATCTTCTTGAGCTGGTGCAGCTGTGGTGTAGACACTGGCCAACATGCTTCCCCGAGTTACCTGAAACATATAGACTGATGAATGGTCTGAGCGCTGTTCATTACCTTCGCTTCTCCAGTGAGGCTGTGGCCACATTTCAACGTAATTCATTGCATTTCATTGTTTTAAGCAACATGATAGGAGAGCAAAGGAACGCTAAACCTTTCTTTCTCTGTAGTCTCAGTGCTCAGATCATGAGACATGTTCAGTGGAACTCAGCGTCACGAGTGTGCCGAGAGATGAGAGCTGATGCAGCAAGGGTAAACGGCTGATAGTGATTGATACAGTCCGTGGTGATGAAGCACATGGGTTGCCTTTAGCAGAACATTTCAGTATCGGCATGAATCAAGAACGATCCTAAAACAAGAGCAAAGTGTTGAAAGGCAAATGTGAAGCTTTGTGCAGTTGATGGTGATTGATGGAGGCATTTGGCATATTTAGCTCAGGCGCTGCTGCCAACTGGAGCTCCAATCGTACGCACAAAGTCATCAGCACATTCTGAATAAGTTTGTAGAGGAACCAGAATAAATGTTGCAGCAGAGAAGAAGATTGGCCCATTTAAGCGAGTGGAAAAAAAAAAATCCATTGAGAATTTCATTTCTAATCACACGGCAGCTTTACAAGGGAAACGGTATATTTGCTGAGATGTTCATTAATTTACTGATCAGTCTCCTGAGGCATTACACACTGGGATTGACAGTCAGGACGGGAAGATCCACAATCTCCCAGCAAAGTTTGGGAGTCAAGGAAACTCCTGGGTCCAGAATAATCTGCGGGGGAATTTGGTGGGGGTTGGCGGTGGGGAGCGGAGGGGGGTCGTGGGGTTGGGTGGTGGGGGGGAGGCGATGGGGTGGTGTTGGTGTGGAAGGCTGGGAAATGGGATCCGGGCACGGTCACATAATCTGTAAATGGTGCACGTTGCCCTGTAGCACCTCCACTGGCTGGAGGCTGACATTGCAGCACAACATGGTTACAATATAATTGCGGACACAGGAATTTACAATGGGGACAAGTAGATCAGAACTTTAGCCTGTCGTTGGATTTTTAACACATCTAGATATTTCATAATATATTATTTTCGTTATATAGATTTAACGTTTAGAAAACAAAAATTAAGCTGCCTGCCACATTTTCCTGCATAATAACAGTGACTACACTTTGGAAGTAATTAAGTGGCTGTGAAGTTTTTTGAGGTGCCCTGAGGATTTTAAAGACACGACAGAAATGTTTATTCTCTCGAGTTTTTTAATTCGTTCACAGAATGTGGGCTTCGCTGGCTGGGCCAGCATTTATTGTCCATCCCTAATTGGCCTTGAGAAGGTGGTGGTGAGCTGCCTTCTTGAACCGCTGCAGTCCATGTGGTGTAGGTACAGCCACAGTGCTGTTAGGGAGGGAGTTCCAGGATTTTGACCCAGCGACAGTGAAGGAACGGCCGATATATTTCCAAGTCGGGATGGTGAGTGGTTGTGGGAAGACTTGCAGGTGATACTGTTCTCATGCATCTGCTGCCCCTATACTGCTAGGTGGGTTTGGAAGGTGCTGTTGAAAGAGCCCTGGTGAGTTGCAATATTTATCTGAATAAAGGGAACCAACTCAAAGACAACTCAACATCAAAGCAAACAGAATTATCATTCCTGGCCAGGGTAACTCAGATGAGGCACTGTTTTATAGTGCAGGAGCATTGTGCCATGTAACACACAAAGTATTTTTTTTATTCATTCATGGGATGTGGGCATCACTGGCTAGGCCAGCAATTATTGCCCACCCCTAATTGCCCTTGAGAACCGAGTGACTTGCTAGGCCATTTCAGAGGGCATTTAAGAGTCAACCACATTGCTGTGGGTCTGGAGTCACATGTAGGCCAGACCGGGTAAGGACGGCAAATTTCCTTCCCTAGAGGTCACCAGTGAACCAGATGGGGATTTACAACCATCGACAATGGTTTCACGGTCATCATTAGACTTATAACTCCATTTTATTCTGCTAAGGTTTAAAGCACAGGGTCTAATTGCTGTAAGTACGGACATTCTGAGATAGATGGACAGACAAACAGACAGAGAGATAGATTACATATGCTCCATATCCTAAGTCAAACCAAACCCTATTCACCCATGACTCCCTGGCAACACCTCAAATTTAAAATTCTCATCCTTGTTTTCAAACTCCACCATGGCTTCACCCCTTCCTATCTCTGTAAAATCCTCTAGCCCCACACCCCTGTGCTCCTCCAATTCTGGCCTCTTGAGCATCCCTGATTTTAATCCCCCCACCATTGGTGGCTGTAGCTTCAGCTGCCCGAATCCCAAACTCTGGAATTCCCTCCTTAAACCTCTCCACATCTCTACCTGACACCACATCAATTAGGCCACTAGTTTGAGGCAAACTATGCTTAGGGTTGATAAGTCACCTGGTCTGGATGGCTTGACCCCAGGTTGCTAAAGGATGTGGGGGTGGAGATAACAGAAGAAGTTGCCTTAATTTTTTAACCTTCCCTCAACATGGGGGAGGTGCTAGAGGATTGGAGAGTGGCAAATGTCTTATTTAAGAATTGGTGTAAGGACAGTCCTAGACCAATTAGTTTAACATCAGCGGTGGGTAAGGTTTTGGAAACAATAATCAGGGGAAAAAATCAACAGACACTTGAAGGAGTTTGTGTTAATTAAGGAGAGCAAGATTTGACTAATCTAAAGGCATTATTTGATGAAGCAACAGAGAGGGTTGATTAAGGGGATGTGGTAGATGTTATCTATGAGAGCTTTAAGAAAGCTTTTGACATAAAAGGCTGGTTAACAAAATTGAGGCTTAAGGAATAGGAAGGTCAGTATCCAGCTGGATTTAAAAAATGGCTTAAGGAGAGAAAGCAGCGAATTGTGGTGGACAGTTGTTCTTCAGGCTGGAGAGTGGTGGACAGTGGTGACCCCCAGGGTCAGTGCTAGGACCATTGCTGTTTTCGCTACATATAAATGACCTGGATCTTGAAATACAGAGCTAAAGGTAGACAAGGAAAAACTGTTCCCAATAGCTAATGGTTCAAGGACAAGGGGACACAGATATAAGATTTTGGGCAAGAGATGTAGGCAGAATGTGAAGAAGAACATTTTACACAGCGAGTGTTAATGACTGGAGCTCACTGCCCACGATGGTGCTGGAAATTGGCTGGACACTGGAAGAAATAAACTTGCAGGGCTACAGGAATGGAACAGGGGAGTGGGATTGGCTGGATTGCTGAGCAGGGAGCCAGCATCGACCCGATGAGCCAAATGTCCTCCTTCTGTTCCAGTAGAGCTACAATACTGGCATCTACCCTACAATGTGGAAAATTTTCCAGGTATGTCCTGTACACAAAATGCAAGACAAATCCAACCTGGCCAATTACCGCCCCATTAACCTACTCTTGATCATCAGTGGAAGGGGTCATCAACAGTGCTATCAAGCAGCACTTGCTTAGCAATGACCTGCTCATTGACACTCAGTTTGGGTTCCGCCAGGGTCACTCAACTCCTGACCTCATTACAGCCTTGGTCCAAACATGGACAAAAGAGCTGAACTCAAGAGGTGAGGTGAGAGCAGAATTAACAAAGTGTGGCATCAAGGAGCCCTAGCAAAACTGGAGTCAATGGGAATCAGGGGGAAAACTCTCCACTGGTTGGAGTCATACCTAGCACAAAGGAAGATGGTTGTGGTTGTTGGAGGTCAGTCATCTCAGTTCCAGGACATCACTGCAGGAGTTCCTCAGGGTAGTGTCCTCAGCCCAACCACCTTCAGCTGCTTCATCAATGACCTTCCTTCCATCATAAGGTCAGAAGTGGGGATGTTCACTGATGATTGCACAATGTTCAGCACCATTCACGACTCCTCAAGTACTGAAGTTGTTTGTAGCAATATGCAGCAAGAACTGGACAACATTCAGGTTGGGTTGCTAAGTGACAAGCAACACCCCTGCCACACAAGTGCCAGGCAATGACCATGCCCAACAAGAGAGAATCTAACCATCGCCCCTTGACGATCAGTGGCATTACCATCACTGAATTCCCCACTATCAACCTCCTGGGTGTTACCATTGACCAGGAACTGAACTGGACTAGCTACATAAATACTGTGGCCACAAAAGCAGGTCAGAGACTGGGAATCCTGTGATGAGTAACTCACCTCCTGACTCCCAAAGCCTGTCCACCATCTACAAGGCACAAGTCAGGAGTGTGATGTAATACTCTCCACTTGACTGAATGAGTGAAGCTCCCACTACACTCAAGAAGCTCGACACTATCCAGGACTAAGCAGCCCACTTGATTGGCACCACATCCACCACCTTCAACATTCACTCCCTCCTCCACCGATGCACAGTAGTAGCAGTCTGTACCATCTACAAGATGCACTGCAGGAATTCACCAAGGCTCCTTCGACAGCACCTTCCAAACCGAGAAGGACAGGGGCAGCAGACACATGAATTTGTCAAGTGCCGCTTGATATCACTGTTGATGACCCCTTCCATCAATTTGCAGCCAAGATCACAAGATTGCAGCAGTCACAATCAAAACTGTAAGTTACTGTTCATCGACCTGTCCTGGAGTTGGGAGTTAGTGTGATAGATGTTTACAACCAGGAACCCCAAAATCCCTGGACCAAAGATCAGCCTTCTATTGACCACAATAAAATATAACCTGAGATCGAGGCCCCTCCTGCTCCCTCAGGTGCAGATAAAAGATCAACTGAGCCGCCCAAGGTGGGGTTTTTGGCATGGGGGGGTTGGAGCATAGGGGATTGGGGGTGTTGGGAGGGTTTGGGGCATTTGGGGTGTGGGGGATTGGGGGTGTTGGGGGGGGGGTTCAGGGGCATTTGGGGTGGGGGGATTGGGGGTGTTAGGGGGGTTTGGGGGCATTTGGAGTGCGGGGGATTGGGGTGTTGGGAGGGTTTGGGGCATTCAGGGTGCGGGGGATTGGGGGTGTTGGGGGGGAGCATTTGGGGTGTGGGGGATTGGGGGTGTTGGGGGGTTTGGGGTGTGGGGGATTGGGGGTGTTGGGGGGGGTTTGGAGGCATTTGGGGTGCAGGGGATTGGGGGTGTTGGGGGGGTTTGGGGCATTTGGGGTGTGGGGGATTGGGGTGTTGGGGGGGTTTGGAGGCATTTGGGGTGTGGGGGATTGATGTGTTAGGGGGTTTGGGGGCATTTGGGGTGTGGGGGATTGGGGTGTTGGGGGGGTTTGGAGGCATTTGGCGTGCGGGGGATTGGGGGTGTTGGGGGGTTTGGGGCATTTGGCGTGCGGGGGATTGGGGGTGTTGGGGGGTTTGGGGCATTTGGGGTGTGGGGTTTGGGGGTGTTGAGAGGGTTTGGGGGCATTTGGGGTGTGGGGTTTGGGCTGAAATTGCTCAATCTCCTTGACTGGTAGATTAGTGAGAACATTTCAGATAAGCCTCCCTTTAGCCAGTTGGTTTGCCAGTCCAGCCTGTGTATGAAAGAAGTGACTCTTGACATTCCTGACAGGAGCAGTCCTTGTTCTCAGCTGGTTTCAACACACAAACTGTTATCCAAATCCCTGTATAGCCCCCCATCCGCCAAAGATAATGGATCAACTATTGCATCTCAATTGAGACCCTTGACTCCTGTGCAGTGTAACAACGTTGTTAAGTGGCTTAAACCCACTGCATATGGAGAATTAGTAAAATCAATTTTGCCAAGGAACCAAGCAAATCCATGGCTGAATGTTTGCTGCACTTAGTCTGTCAGCCACTGGGGGTGCTGCATTCCTCACTTTCTTTCAGAATTGATGGGACCTTTTCATTCGAGTATAATTCCCTTGAATGAAAATCTCCGTCATTGTTAACAACCTTTAGGGAGCAGATTAGACAAGTGCAGCTGTTTTAGATAATTTTATGTCTTGTGGCACCATTTAGAGACTGGGCCAACTTTCACAGCAGTGTGCCTGTATCTGCATGAATCTTATCAATTACCTTGCAATAATGATAATTGAGCTGGCTTTTAAATCAGCTTTTCAATGTTTTTAGATAATAATTGATCGAGCTTGCAAATTGAAATTTAATGAAACCTATTTTGTGGGAGAGCACTCGATTAAAGAGGCATTGGGGACTGGAGAGAGGACATCGCCTCACCTCCAAGACCTGAGACTGAAGGCAGCCAAGATGACTGGCATGACAGTCTCCGCTGTAGAGCTTCAAGAGTTTGGAATAAAATGGGTTTGGAAACAGCTTAGTTTCCGCAGGTTCACTGGGGAAGATTGGCTTTAATCTGAGCAAAGGATTGGCTTCAATCACTGGGATCAATCCAACACATCACAAAGCTCAGACTCTGCCACACTCTAAAACACCTTGCAACATCCTGTGATCACAAAAACCACAAGATAGAATCTTTGTATTCATTCTCAGACCTGAGCTTTGCTGCCAAGAGCAATGTTTACTGAGCTGGTTGTGGTGAGCCGCGTGCAGCTGAGTGACTTGCTGGGCCATTTCAGAGGGTAATTAGGGATAAAAGACATTGCTGTGGGCCTGGAGTCACATGTAGGCCAGAGCATTTTCTACCCTGAAGGGCTTTAGTGAACCACATGGGTTTTCACGAAACCCAATAGTTTCAGGATCATTATTCCTGATTCATGGAATTTAAGTTCCTCCAGCTGCGGTGGTCCCATTGTGCTACTGCCCACTTCGTCCTTTCTACTGTTAAAGGTTGCTCCTTTTGGATCCTGCTCCTGCTCCATAGGCTGGACACCCCTCCCTTTGACTCTTTCTCCCTCTTAAGTCTGTCAATAAAGTGACACAAATCACTAAACCACCAACCAACAGAGGGGTACATGAAAGCAATGTCACAGCATTAGGATGTGCGCCTGAGGCTGATCTGTTGATGGAGTTTTGTACCAGACTTGGGAGTGTTCAACTATTAGAGGCAAAATTGCCAATCACACTCTCAGACATCAGTTCATCCTGGAGAAGACATCGGAGTACAGCCTGACCCAATTCTTCCTTCAATACATTTCCTCCTTCTCTTCCCCAAAATGTGAACTCCTCCCTCCCTCCAAACCCCAGCATTGTGGCCTTGCCCAGTCGTTTCCCTCCAGAACTGAAGATCACTGGAATTCTCTGAAAATGTGCCCTGTGTCCTGACTGAAATCGATTAGCCGAGCCCAGGCAGAGGATTAATCCTGGGGCCTTCTGATTGGCACAGTTTGCTACATAAGGGTTCATAAGCAAAAGTCTCACGTCCCTCTCACTCTGTCACAGAAAGCTGGACCAGAGACCTGCAGCTCCAATATACAGCAGTTAAATTCTGTTATTACAGGCTAGAATTGAAAAGCAAAACAACTTGGCTTTTAATTCCCCTCAACCTCGACCATGTTCTTTATTGATTGTCAGTGTCTGGAACACCAGGTTCCTGCGAGCAGAGAGAGAGGCTCAGCATCTATAAATCTTACATGGCTAGAAGGAAGTACAATTGATCCTTGTGCATGGTGTGGGGCACAGATCTTGGGAAATTGAAGAAAAGTCGGGAGCGGGAGCGCAATGTGTTTACAAATATCCTGCCTCATGCACTTTAGACATCTATCCAACTGGGAGGCAAGATCAACCTTTCTAGAGCAGCTTTTTAAAGATAAGGGCAAATTTATTGAACACCTTTTACCTGAAAATATATCCAATCTCTGAGGCAATCCTTTTGACTGTTTTTTACTGGGCTTTTTATCATTGAGAATGTATTTTTATTTCGAGTGAAGTCTGTAAAAGATACATAGAACTTAAATTTATTTCATCTCAGCATAGCTCCTGAGGCCTGCCCCTAGGTGGATACTGGGCGAGTTTGCTTAGGGGCTATAAGGGGCCATGGGGATGACCATGGGGGGTGCATAGGTTGCCCTGGAGGGTATGAGGGGCCGTGGGGGTGGGCAGAGGGGCATGTGTTGGCATGGGGGTGTGCAGGTCCATGGGTTGGCATGAGTTACATGGATGCAGCACTGGGGGCTGAAGGGATGTGGGGGATGAGGTGTAGGGGGCCTAATATTCAACCACAAAACTGGGACAAAGTCGCAGAGCAACGAGACAGGCCTTTTAACCAGCCTGGCCCGGCACTCAGCAGCCTCCAGACAGTTTCTGGGAGCAACAAGCCCCCCACCCCCTCCCACCGGGAACTAAAATCCGTCCATTCAAGGCAGTTTCTCCCAAGGCGAGTTCCATAAGTCAGAAAATTTCCCGACTCTGCATCGCCACCTCGGCAGTGAAAATCCAGGCTTTGAGTTGAACTCCCATTTGGGAGTTGGGGAATTTAAATTCAATTAATTAAGCAAATCTGAAAATGCTAAAAAAAAAACCCATCGGGTTGACCTTTAGGGAAGGAAATCTGCTGTCAGGTGTTTCTCACGTGTCGGTGCAGACTCGATGGGCCGAAGGGCCTCTTCTGCACTGTGAGATTCTGTCCTTACCCGGTCTGGCCTACATGTGACTCCAGGCCCACAACAATGTTGACTCTTAACTGCCCTCTGGAATGGCCTAGTGAGCCACTCAGTTGTATTTAAGAAGGCAGCTCACCCCCCACATCCTCAGGGGGGATTAGCGATGGGCAATAAACACCGGCCTTGGCTTAAAACCATGTGAATGAATTTTTTTTTTTTAAAACCTGCCATTCGCAAAATAAAAAACAGAAAGTGCTGGAAATACTCAGCAGGTCAGACAGCACCTTAGCAAAATGTCTCAGGTCAATGACCTCTCATTGGGTCACAGACCTAAAACATTGGGTGGATTTTTACAGCCCCCACCCACCCATCCCCCCTCCAGCCAGAGGGATTTTCTGCTCCTGCTGAAGCCAATGGAGTTTTGATATTTTATGGCCCCGCCCCCAACCGCGACAGGGTTGTAAAACTCCGCCCATTAACTCTATTGCACTCTCCGCAGAGTCTGTGGAGTTCTTCCAGTATTTTCTGTTTCTATTTCAGGTTTCCAGCATCCGCGGTATTTTGCCTTTGTATTTGTGCCAATCACTGATAGCAAGCTGACATCTCGTGTTGGCCCGGCTATGACCTTTGCAAGACAAGGCTTTGACTCTGTGCCAAACTACAAGATGGCTGTCAGTGATAGGGGTCAAAGAAAAGAAGATGATGGACAGAAATGTAAACTGGTGGGAGCAGTTAGCTAGCTGGCTGCTTCCCTGACCTGTTGGTGTTTCTCTAAAGTCAATACTCGGAGGTTCCTAGACAGGACGTAGGATGGGAAACGCAAGGAACCATTTTCTCTAATCCTACCTCTTGTCTCGTCGCAGATACCTTCCCCTAGTTCCTTTTCTGGGATTGTTGCTGGGATGTACCTTTCCACCACTGCAGTTACTTGCCTGAGTTTAAGTAGCTGATGCCAACACACAGGCATCTCAGCCATAGTTGGCCATTCTCTCCCGCTGGCACTGACCTTTTCAGCAGGATGGATATTCACAGCAGGAACTAGCCTTGGCTTTTTCTCTCTTAATCCAGGGAAATTGTGACCAGTTAGGTGCTTACAGATGTTCTGACAGCAATTGACCAACTGAGCTTGCAAATCTGGAAATGTCCTGGTGTGTCGCGCTCAGTGCAGGATTGTGTACCGATGATCCAGGGTGATCTAATCAAGGTGTTTAAGATGGTTGAAGGAGTTGATAGCTTAGACAAAGAGACACTATTGCCTTTGGCGAGGAGTCTGGACAGGAGAGTAGCCTAAAAATTAGAGCGAGGGCAGCACTTCTTCACACAGAGGGGATTGAAAATCTGGACCTCTCTCCTCCCCAAATAACTGTTGAGGCTGTGGGGGTGGGTTGGGGGGGTTTAATTGAAATCTGAGATTAATTGATTTTTATTGGGTAAGGGGATTAAAGGATATGGAACCACAGTGAGCAGATGAGAGTGAAGGTGTGGATCTGCCATGATTTCATTGAATGGCAGATCAGGTTCAAGGGGTTAATTGGCCTCCTCCCTTTCCTACATTCCTAGCGCTGTGATAACTCATTCCAACATTCAGTCCTGGTGAGATGAGCTTTCAATCGAATCTCTGAACATGAAAACTGTACCACATCACCTCATAGCTCCCACCATCCACTTATGTTGAGTATCTTCGCCAATGATCATGATGGAGGTGCCGGGTGTTTCCTCAAACGATGCTGGGACACAGAGAGAGAGGCTTTGGAAGGACCTTCAGGCCAGAATACTAGATATGATTCCTGGCTGAGGAGAGGAGAGAGAAAAGGGGCTTCACATCTTCTCAGTGAAATGAACAAATTGAGTGTTTCTCACCCTTTGCCCTTCAGCAATAGATTGTGGGCTCCAAGTACCAAAAATATCCAATTTATAGAACTACAATCTACTCCCTCTGGGCCCCACTTCCTCCCCAGACTTCCCATATATTGCCTCATATACTGTCCATACCCCCCAATAGCCATCTCTTAACACTGGCATTCATCAGATCTCATTGTGATGGGGACACCACCTTCTCGCACCAGCTGATGGACATTGTTCCCTCTGCCACTGTGCATGTGCTAGTTTAGGTTGTCCTTCGCACAATGTGCCTGGTTGGTTTCTGGTTGCTCTGGTTGACCCCAGGTACATAGTGGTTATTCTGGTTAGGATGTGGCCTGGTAACAGAGTTACTGTCAACGAGTATATGGGAATATGTAGACAGTTGCAAAGAACAGGTTTAAAATCTTAAGTAGCCTGATTTAGGCCCAGATTTTTATAGATGCTGCAAACTGGGAGGCTCATTAAAACCCTCCTCTTTGACCAAACTTTTGGTCACCTTTCTTAATCTTTCCTTCTTTGGTTCAGTCTCTCTTTGCTTCAATTCCACCTGTCACCTTTTCCCACTCCTTCACTTGACAGAACCTCGTCGGCCAACTTGGATTCGTGTATAACTAGTTGTCTGCTGCAGCCCATGTATAGGAATAGGTTGGCATTACCATTCAGAGACAGGAACTGAGGAAAGTTCCCTATTTATATCTCAAAGTGTTTCATGTAGTGGGAGGTTTCATTTGGCACTTTGACCTCTGCATGACTCTCCAATCCATGATTCCATAAACTGATTCTTCAGCAGGGACACTGGGGATGATTTTAATTTGGGAGCTGGGATTGGAGGGGGGGTATTGGGGAGGTGGGGTGGCAGAGTGTGCAGGCTAGTCCAAAAGTCAATCCATCCAGCCTTGAGGCCTGGGAGGTTTCAACCCCCAGGTGCAAAGTTACTCTGGGTGAGGAAGGGTTAAACTCACACCAGCCTCGGAATATTGCCCTTACAGTGAATTATTACAAAGCGCAGTGACTGTCAAGGAGACAAGACCCCACAATCAGGGTGAATGTGTAGTCAGTTGATGATGGTTTGAAGGGGGTCTTTCAAGTCCCCCCTACTCCTCAACAGGAGTGAAAACAGCTGACACCAAGGCTCCTTCAACAGTACCTTCCAAACTCACGACCGCTACCATCTAGAAGGACAAGGGCAGCAAATAGCTGGGAACACCACCACCTGGAAGTTCCCCTTCAAGTCACCCACCATCCTGGCTTGGAAATATATCACCGTTCCTCCACTGTCGCTGGGTCAAAATCCTGGAACTCCCTCCCTAACAGCACTGCGGGTGTACCTACACCACATGGACTGCAGCGGCTCAAGAAGGCAGCTCACCACCACCTTCTCAAGGGCAACTAGGGATGGGCAATAAATGCTGGCCCAGCCAGCGACACCCACATCCCGTGAATGAATTATTTTTTTAAATGCCAATTGGCTGCATCTCAACTTAATAATCTTCATATCAAGGCTTTGAATTTCCTCACTATGTGAAAGCAGAGACACCAACACTTCAACTCCAGGCAGAATTCTGAACTGCACTGGTACCTGATACAAACCAAACCCCAGAGCATCTATAGTAAAACAAGAGGGAGATGTGATGAAAGGAATCTTGGTTTTCCTTGCTGATGCTGTGACACTTACCATTACTGCAGGCCTCATCATTAATTAGTTAGATTTATTAGATTTTAATTAATTAGACAAAATTGCAACATTTTAATAACCATGTGCAACAGTTTACTATAACCACTCTGTATTTTAAATTGGTTAGTTCAGTTTTTAATTGTTTCCCTTGCACTCTGGGCTGTATTAGAATAAATCCACTGAGTAAGAATTCACTTCCCAGCTGTCCTGTTACACAGTCAAGAACAATTAACTTAATGGAGAAGTAGTCTACCCTCCATACTGTTGCTTCGAGGGAGGATAGGCCAAGTGTGATATGCAGGTGAAGCATGGTTTATTGGCAGGAGGTATGATCGAACCTGGGTACGTAGATTTAATTCACTTCCCATTTTAAAATCACACATTTTCCAATCATTGTTGTCATTCTGTTGTTAATTCCACATTTATAATTGACATTCTCCATGTAAACCTGTCACACTGCAACCACGCTCTCCTACCAGTCGTGCCCTCTGCAGCGCCCCCTCCACAGGTGGGATGTCGGAATTACAGCATGACGTGTTTACACAGGCTGCTCCTATTATACATTTAGGGAATCTGTAAAGGGGCCCAACACTAGTCTGTGGAGCAGTGTCAAGATAGGGGTCATCATTAGTGAGAAATCGGGCAATGCTCCTGCATCTGGTCACTGCTGTATTCTTATACTGGACCTCCTTTCAGGTTTCAATTAGAAAGTATACATTATTTCACAATATTTTATTTAGCCCCTTGAGCATAGTGACATTTCCCAGGAGCACTAACAAACCAAATTGGACACTGAACCACAAAATGAGAAATTAGGACAGGCGATAGCTTTTCAGGATGGTATTAAAGGAGGAAAGAGAGGTTTGGATAGGGAATTCCTGACCTTGGGTCCCAGACTCTTGAAGGTTTGGCTGCCATTAGTGGAGTGATTAAGAGTACATAATACCCAATAAAACTAAGCTAACAAAGCAAAATACAGCAGGTGCTGGAAATCTAAAACAAAAACAGAAAGTGCTGGAAATACAAAAATATGAATTAGGAGCAGGAGGAGGTCACTCGGCCCCTCAAGACTGCTCCGCCATTCAATAAGATCATGGCTGATCTAATACTGAGCGGCTCAGGCAGTATCTGAGGAGAGGAGAAGAGTTAATGATTCAGCTATATGATCTTTCATCAAGAAAGATGACCATTGTTAGCTATCAGGGCAGCTATGACATCAGGTAAAGATTGGGATGACAGTTCCAGTTGGAGGTATTCCTGGGGGCCTGTTTATGTGAGTTTATAAACCTTACTTTACTTACATTATATACCAGTCAGCTCAGGTGTAATTGTGTATTTTTGTTTGTGGTTTTGAGCCAACAGTTGCTTCACGACAAGTTCCAAAAGCTATTGAGAGGTTTGATAGGGTAGACGTAGAGAACATGTTTCAACTTGCAGGAGAACCCAGAACTAGAGGCCATCAATATGAGACAGTCACTAATAGATCCAACCGGGGATTCAGGAGAAACGTCTTTACCCAGAGAGTGGGGAGATTGTGGCAATCGTTCCCACAGGGAGTGGTTGAGGTGGATCGTGTACATTTAAAGGGGGAAGCTGGATAAATGGAAGGATATGGTGATGGGGGTGAGATGAGGAGGAGTGACAGGAATCTCATATGGAGCCTAAATACCAGCATGGACTGCTTGGGCTGAATGACCTCTTTCTGTGCTGACAATTGCCCACAAACAGTTAATTGAGGGAGCGCTTGGGTCTACCTCAGCTTGTCCCATTCTCCCTCTGACCTGAATACCGGCCGTTATAAAGCAGTCATAACCTCGCTGTAAAATCAAAAGCAAGACGCTTCCTTTCCTATCAAATCAGTTTGGAAAGTACACAGTTGTGTGACAAGCGAGCTATGCTGTTGATGGTTTAATACACTCGGAGACAGGAGGGACCTGCAGTCAATCTGTGCAGCTGCAAAACCCGAGGATGTGGAGTTTCGAATAGCAGCTCAAAGTTGGATGTAACTGCTCCCCATTTTCCTCACAGAGGCAGGGGGTATGTGGTAGGATGTCAGTGTCCAGGACAGGAGGAAAAGCCTCCAGGGAGCAATGAACAATAGCCGAGTTCATCCATCCTGCAATACGTCTTATTGAAGATGGTTTCAGTTTACACTTCCCGCCTCCCCGCTCCACCTGACAGTCCTTCCCCATCTAGGATACTGTCCAATGGGCACCTGCCTTTCCACTAGCTCACCCAGCTGGTCACGCTTCACGTGTGAGTCTTGACAAGTCGGCAAGCTATTCAACTGTGTGATCCATCACAATCCATTTTTACTCTCACCCAGCCCCCACACAACAAGGCTGGTAGCAGTCACCGGAGACAATCCGTGTGACAGCACTCACTGCTGATTCTTCTCAGCTGCTTAGTCCAAGGGGTGCTCAGGTCAATCAAGCACCCATTCTAGCCGAGGTGCTCCAGTGGTGTAGGGAATCGGGCTACACTGCAATGCAGGGTGAGACGGGCACAGCTGCAGTGCAGGGTAAGGGACAAAGTCACAAGGGCAGGGCAGCATTGTACAGTGTGTGTACTCCACAACTTTCGATACTTGGATGTTTGCGATATTACTCATCTCCCTAAATTCATTCAGCTCACACCTGCCTGTATCTCTCCTGCTTGCTTCCTTGTGATTTGTATTCAGCAACAGGTGACAAGACGGAAATCAAAAATTGGAAAGCAGTTTGTCATTTATATCAGTGACATCAGTCTTCAGCTCAGCTTCAGCCCTCATGTATCCTTCAGCAGGGACTGCACCAGAGCCCAGGCTGCATTTCTCAGGCTCAGTCAGGCCAAGGCCCAGACTTCCCAAGGACACTCTCATGAAGATGAATGGTTCTGTATGTCCTGCTGACTCCCTCACTGCGAAATTAAAATCCTCCCTTCACTTAATTAGCTTCTTCACCAGGAAGGTGCGTTTGGAACCAGAGACACCGGGGCCAGACAACCAGACAGTACCCCCAGACCAGACGCAGCCTGTGTGAACCCCAGCACCAGACAGTCCCCCCAGACCAGACACAGCCAGTGTGAGCCCCAGCACCAGACAGCACCCCCAGACCAGACGCAGCCTGTGTGAACCCCAGCACCAGACAGTACCCCCAGACCAGACGCAGCCTGTGTGAACCCCAGCACCAGACAGTCCCCCCAGACCAGACACAGCCAGTGTGAGCCCCAGCACCAGACAGTACCCCCAGACCAGATGCAGCCTGTGTGAGCCCCAGCACCAGACAGTACCCCCAGACCAGACACAGTCTGTGTGAACCCCAGCACCAGACAGTACCCCCAGACCAGACACAGTCTGTGTGAACCCCAGCACCAGACAGTATCCCCAGACCAGACGCAGCCTGTGTGAGCCCCAGCACCAGACAGTACCCCCAGACCAGACACAGTCTGTGTGAACCCCAGCACCAGACAGTACCCCCAGACCAGACACAGCCTGTGTGCGCCCCAGCACCAGACAGTACCCCCAGACCAGACGCAGCCTGTGTGAGCCCCAACACCAGACAGTACCCCCAGACCAGACGCAGCCTGTGTGAGCCCCAACACCAGACAGTACCCCCAGACCAGACGCAGCCTGTGTGAGCCCCAACACCAGACAGTACCCCCATACCAGACGCAGCCTGTGTGAACCCCAGCACCAGACAGTACCCTCAGACTAGACGCAGCATGTGTGAACCCCAGAACCAGACAGTATCCCCAGACCAGACGCAGCCTGTGTGAACCCCTACACTAGACAGTACCCCCAGACCAGACACAGCCTGTGTGAACCCCAGCACCAGACAGTATCCCCAGACCAGACGCAGCCTGTGTGAGCCCCAGCACCAGACAGTATCCCCAGACAGGGAAAAGTGTAAACCTGGACGGGGCGGAGGAACTTCCTGAAGCTCTGTGATCACACGTGTTCCAAACATGGAAAACTCCAACAGATGTCTCAGCTCCTCTCAATACAAGGAGCCAATTAAACACCTGCATTAACCTTTTAGCCCCTTTCAGATAATTTGCTTAACAGATCACACCAGAGATTGAATTCATAGTCCTGCTGATTGCTGATAATTCATTTTTTGACATCAAAAAAGCTTTTCCATTGTGACTTGAAAAACAGTTTGGAGAAAATTAAATTATTCCTATCACAGGCGTCTCTTAAAAGATGTTGAAACATTGATTTCATGTCATCTCCACTTCATCGTGAGAGAAAAACCGCTCTCACTCCTGACTCCAACCAGCTTTAATTTGCCATTCATCACAATTAAAGTCTTTTGATTGTGTTGACAAATCATTTGAATAAAACTAAATAAAGGCTGAAAAGCAAGGCCAAGAGAACAGACAAGAGACTTGATAAACAGCAGGGTTTATTCTTGGATATGGAAATGTCCATGAATATTTTCTGATATCGGGTTCCGATCAGGTGAGGAAGGGTTGGTTGGCTTCCCTCGTTTCCCACTCCACGTGTGGCCAAAGCAGGCTTTTTTTAAAAGGATGTGCCTGACAATTCAGTGAGCGTTTAACTGTTTACGTGCTGCATCTGTAAAAGACACACACAGACAGGTTTCCTTGTTAGCTTTACTAAAGAAAAAGAGAGAATAGTCTTTCTTGTACTTAAAACCTGGTCTAAATAGAAAATAATTTTTCACACTCAAACATAGGCTCGAGGGTTCACATATACACACACACACACACACACAAGTGGGAGGATAGATCAATAAGTTTTTAAAGTCTAATAATTGTTAGTGATAGACAGATCTTGTAGGTTAAGGACTTGGTTGGTTTCAGGCTGGGCTCGATGGTCCCTCGGGATTTAATGTTCAGATGGTTTAAAAGTTGTTGATGGATGATCTTTATCTGTTCTCCTTGAGGCAGCAGCTGCTCGGGTGATGCTTAAATCACTGCGCGGCAGGTGGGCGGACAAACTTGTAGGCTGGATGGAGAGGGAGCGAGAGGGAGAGACAGAGAGAATGCCCCATTCAGGGGCTTTGCTTCTTCAGCATTTCTTCTGCTTCTGTTCAGTGGCCTCAAGAAAAACAGCTTCTTAAACACAAACGAGGGGTTCGTTGACTCATCACATGATCTCCTCTCACCGCCTGACCAATTATACAAACATGGTTACAGCAAGTTGATTCCAGGTCATAGAAACATAGGAGCAGGAGGAGGCCATTTGGACCCTTGAGCCTGCTCCACCATTTAACTAGATCATGGCTGACCTCCTACCCCAACGCCATCTTCCTGCATTATCCTCGTATCCCTTAATGTCATCAGTATTCAGAAATCTATCAATTTCTGTCTTGACCATGCTCAATGATTGAGCTTCCACAGCCATTTGGGGGAGAGAATTCCAAAGATTCACCACCCTCTGAGTGAAGAAATTCCTCCTCATCTCTGTCCTAAATGATCCACCTCTCATTCTGAGATTATGTCCCCTGGTTCTAGACCCTCCCATTGGGGGAAAACATCCTTCCTACATCTACCCTGTCGAACCTTGTAAGAATTTTGTACTTTTCAATGAGATCACTTCTCATTCTTCTAAACTCCAGAGAATACCGGCCCAGTCTCCTCAACCTTTCTTCATAAGATAATTCTGCCATCCCTAGGATTAGCCTGGGTGAACTTCTGTTGCACTCTCTTTGTAGCCAGTATATCCTTCCTTAGATAAGGAGACCAAAATTGCGCACAATACTCCAGGTGCATCTCACCAAGGTTCTATACAACTGCAGCAAGACTTCTTTATTCTTGTACTCAAATCCCCTTGCAATAAAGGCCAACATATTGTTTGCCTTCCTAATTGCTTGCTGCACCTGCATGTTAGCCTTCAGTGACTCATGAACAAGAACTCGCCCAGGTCATAGAGTCATAGGGGTCTACAGCACAGAAAAGGGCTCTTCGGCCCATCAAGCCTGCACCAGTCAAACAAGTACCTAACTATCCTAATCCCATTTTCCAGCACTAGGCCCATAGCCTTGTATGCCATGGCATCGCAAGTGCACATCCAAATACTTCTTAAACGTTATGAGGGTTTCTGCCTCTACCACCCTTTCAGGCAGTGAGTTCCAGATTCCCACCACCCTCTGGGTGAAAAAATTCTTCCTCACATCCCCTCTAAACCTCCTGCCCCTTACCTTAAATCTATGCCCCCTGGTTATTGATCCCTCCGCCAAGGGGAAAAGTTCCTTCCTGTCTACCCTATCTATGCCCCCCATAATTTTATACACCTCAATCATGTGCCCCCTCAATCTCCTCTGCCCCAGGGAAAATAACCCCAGTCTCTCCAATCTCTCCTCATAACTAAAACTCTCCAGCCCAGGCAACATCTTGGGAAATCTCCTCTGCACTCTCTCTAGTGCAATCACATCCTTCCTATAATGCAGATTCCAGAGCTGCACGCAATACTCTAGCTGTGGCCTAACCAGTGTTTTATGCAGTTCCAGCATAACCTCCCTGCTCTTATATTCTATGCCTCAGCTAATAAAGGCAAGTATCCCATATGCCTTCTTAACCACTTTATCTACCTGTCCCGCTACCTTAAGGGACCGGTGGACATGCACACCAAGGTCCCTCTGATCCTCGGTACTTCCCAGGGTCCTACCATTCATCGTGTATTCCTGTGCCTTGTTTGTCCTGCCCAAGTGCATCACCTCACACTTATCCGGATTAAATTCCATTTGCCACTGATCAGCCCATCTGACCAGCCTGTCTATATCCTCCTGTAATCTAAGGCTATCCTCCTCACTATTTACCACCTCACCAATTTTCATGTCATCCGCGAACTTACTGATCAACCCTCCTACATTCAAGTCTAAATCGTTTATATATACCACAAACAGCAAGGGACCCAACACCGATTCCTGTGGAACCCCACTGGACACAGGCATCCAGTCACAAAAACACCCCTTGACCATCACCCTCTGCTTCCTGCCACTCAGCCAATTCTGGATCCAATTTGCCAAATTGCCTTGGATCCCAAGGGCTCTTACCTTCATTATCAGTCTCCCATGCGGGACCTTATCATTTCTCAATCTCTCCCCATTTAACAAATACTCTGCATTTCTGTTTTTCCTACCAAAGTGGATAACTTCACATATTTCCACATTATATTCCATCTGCCATATTCTTGCCCTCTCACTTATTCTGTCTAAATCCCCTTGAAACCTCTTTGCATCCTCCTCACAATTCACATTCCCACCAAGTTTTGTGTTGTCAGCAAACTTGGAAATATTACATTTGGTCCCCACATTCCAATCATTGATGTAGATTGTGTATAGCTGGAGCCCAAGCACTGATCCTTGTGGTACCCCACTAGTCACAGCCTGCCAAACTGAGAATGATCCGTTTATTCCTATTCTATGTTTTCTGTCTGTTAACCAATCCTCAAACCAATACCCCAATCCCATGAGCTCTAATTTTGTTTGCTAACTTCCTGTGTGGGACCTTATCAAAAGCCTTCCGAAAATCCAAATACACCACATCCACTGGTTCTCCCTTATCTATTCTGCTAGTTACAACCTCAAAAAGCCCTAACAGGTTTGGCAGACAAGATTTCCTTTCCATAAATCCATGTTGACTCTGCCCAATCTCACCATTATTTTCTAAGTGTCCAGTTATCACATCTTGCATTATAGATTCCAGCAATTTCCCTGCTTCTGATGTCAGGCTAACAGGTCTGTAGCTCTCTGTTTTCTCTCTTCCTCCCTCCTTAAACAGCGGGGTCGCATTTGCTACCTTCCAATCTTCAGGCACTGTTCCAGGATCTATAGGCCTTTGAAAGATGATCAACAATGCAACCATTATCTCTACAGCACCTCTTTCAACACTCTGGGCTGTAAATCATCAGATCCAGGGGATTTATCAACTTTCAGCTCCATTAATTTCTCCAGAACTACTTCTTTGCTATTACTAATCTCTTTCAGGTCCTCAATCTCACTGGTCCTTTGGCTCCCCAATATTTCCAGAGGTTTTTTGTACCTTCCCCCATGAAGACAGACACAAAGGGCAGGAGTTTCCAGCCCCCACCTGCCACTGGGATTGTCCAGTCCCGCTGAAAGTCAATGGAATTTTGGCTGGGTCGCCAACTGTACCGCGGTGAGGCCCACCATGACAGGGCCAGAAAATCCCAGCCTAAATACTGAAACAAAAACAAAAATAGCTGGGAAAACTCAGCAGGTCTGACAGCATCTGCAGAGAGGAACACAGTTAACATTTCGAGTCCGTATGACTCGTCAACAGAACTGAGGAAATATAGAAATGAGGTGAAATATAAACTGGTTGAGGGGGGTGGGACAGGTAGAGCTGGATAGAGGGCCAGTGATAGGTGGAGGCAAAGGAGAGATTGCCAAAGATGTCATAGACAAAAGGACAAAGCACATTTCTTAGCTAATATCACCACCGTCAACACCCCTTTGTCCTTTTGTCTATGACACCTTTAGCAATCTCTTCTTTGCCTCCACCTATCACTGGCCCTCTATCCAGCTCTACCTGTCCCACCCCCCTCAACCAGTTTATATTTTACCACATTTCTATGCCATGAGGGACCTTGTCAAAGGCCTTACTGAAATCCATGTAATCTCACTAATACGCCCATTTGCTTCCAAATGGTAATAAATCCTGTCACGAAGAATCTTCTCCAATAATTTCCCTACCACTGACGTAAGGCTCATCAGCCTGTAATTTCCTGGATTATCCCTGCTACCCTTCTTAAACAATGGAACAACATTGGTCATTCTCCAGTCCTCTGGGACCTCACCTGTAGCCAGTGAGGATACAAAGATTTCTGTCAAGGCCCCAGCAATCTCCTCCCTTGCCCCCCTCAGTACTCTGGGGTAGATCTCATCTGGCCCTGGGGACTTATCCACCTTAATATTCTTCAAGACGCCTAACACCTCCTCTTTTTTGATCTCAACATGATCCAGGCTATCTACACACTCTTCCCTAGACAAATCGACCGCTAAGTCCTTCTCTTTGGTGAATACTGATGAGAAGTATTCATTTAGTATCTCTCCCATTTCTTCTGGCTCCACACACAGATTCCCACCTCTGTCCCTGAGTGGGCCTACCCTTTCCCTGGCTACCCTCTTGCCCTTTACATATGTATAAAAGGCCTTGGGATTTTCCTTAATCCTGGTTGCCAGTGACTTTTCATGACCCCTTTTAGCCCTCCTGACTCCTTGCTTAAGTTTCTTCCTACTTTCTTTGTATTCTCCACGGGCTTCATCTGTTCCCAGCCTTCTAGCCCTTACGAATGCTTCCCTTTTCTTTTTGATTAATCTCACAATATCCTTCGTTATCCAAGGTTCCTGAAACTTGCCATACTTATCCTTCATCCTAGCAGGAACATGCCGGTCCTGAATTCTTATCAACTGACGTTTGAAAGCCCCCCACATGTCAGTTGTTGATTTGCCCTCAAACATCCGCCTCCAGTCTAGATTCCTCAGTTCCTGCCTAATATTTTATAATTAGCCTTCCCCCAATTAAGCACCTTAACCCGAGGACTCCTGTTATCCTTATCCACCAGTACCTTGAAACTTACTGAATTATGGTCACTTTTCCCGAAATGCTCCCCTACTGAAACTTCGACCACCTGGCCAGGTTCATTCCCTAATACCAGGTCCAGTTTTGCCCCTTCCCTAGTTGAACTATCTACATATTGTCTCAGGAAGCCCTCCTGGATGCACCTTACAATTCTGCACCATCCAAACCCCCAGCACTAAGTGATTCCCAGTCAATATACGGAAAGTTAAAATCACCCATCACAACAACCCTATTGCTTTTACATCTTTCCAAAATCTGCCTACATAACTGTTCCTCAATCTCCCGCCGGCAATTGGGAGACCTATAGTAAACCCCCAACATTGTGACTGCACCCTTCCTATTTCGGAGCTCTACCCATATTGCCTCGCTGCATGAGCCCACCGAGGTGTCCTCCTGTCGTACAGCTGTGATATTCCCCTTAACCAGCAGTGCAACTCCCCCACCTCTTCCACACCCCTCTCTATCCTGCCTGAAACATCTAAATCCTGGAACGTTTATCTGCCAATCCTGTCCATCCTTCAACCAAGTCTCTGTAATAGCAATAACATCATAGTCCCAAGTACTAATCCAAGCTCTAAGCTCATCTGCCTTGCCTGTTATACTTCTCGCATTGAAACAAATGCATTTCAGACCCCCAGTCCCACTGTGTTCAGTAATTTCTCCCTGCCTGCCCTTCTTCTTAGTCCTACTGGCCATATTCACTGGTTCCCAGTCATTTATTTCACCTGCTGACCTATTGCTCTGGTTCCCACCCCCCTGCCATACTAGTTTAAACCCTCCCGAGTGACACTAGCAAACCTCGCAGCCAGGATATTGGTGCCCCTCCAGTTTAGATGCAACCCGTCCTTCTTGTACAGGTCCCACCTGCCTCGGAAGAGATTCCAATGATCCAGATATCGGAAACCCTCCCTCCTACACCATCTGTTCAGCCACGTGTTCAGCTGCACTATCTTCCTATTTCTAGCCTCACTGGCACGTGGCACAGGGAGTAATCCTGAGATTACAACCCTAGAGATCCTGTTTTTTAACTTTCAGCCTAACTCCCTGAACTCCCGCTGCAGGACATCGTCACTCTTCCTGCCTATGTCGTTAGTACCAATGTGTACCGCAACCTCTGGCTGTTCTCCCTCCCCCTTCAGAATGTCCCTGATCAGAGACATCCTGGACCCCGGCACCAGGGAGGCAACATACCATCCTGGTGTCTCTTTCACGACCACAGAAGCGCCTATCTGAGCCCCTGACTATAGAGTCCCCTATGACAATTGCTCTTCTGTGCTTTGACCCCCCTGCTGAACAACAGAGACAGCCGTGGTGCCACTGCTCTGGCTACTGCTGTTGTTTTCCCCTGATAGGCCATTCCCCCAACAGAATCCAAAATGGTATACCTGTTAGAGAGGGGGACAGTCACAGGGGATTTCTGCACTGACTGCCTGCCCCTTCTAGCGGTCACCCATCTATCTGTCTGTACCTTGGGTGTGACCACGTCTGTAAAACTCCTGTCAATGACGCTTTCTGCCACCTGAATGCTCCTAAGTGCATCCAACTGCTGCCCCAACCTATCCATGCGGGTCTGTGAGGAGCTGCAATTGGGGACACTTCCTGCAGATGTAGTTGACCGGGACACTTGAAGCATCACAGATTTCCCACATCCCACAGGTGAAGCAATTCACCCCAGCAACTGCCATTTCTAGAACTATTTAATAAATCAATTTAAATCTAATAACTGTTTATTGACTCCTTATTAACTATATGTTCCCTAGGGCTAGATTTCTACTATAAATGCTAAATTCTAAGAACAATAATCCCCTGATTCTGGTCTAGATACCCTCTACTTATTAATTAAGTGATTAATTTATTTGGTTTAATTAGTTTAACAATGTTTTAGTTTCAAATTCAGTGTAGATTCTCTACCAGCCAATCAGGTCACAGATTTACCGTGACAACACTTTTAATTTTTTTTAAGACCCGAGGTCCGCGAATCCCCGAGGTAAGGTTTTTATACTCACCGCTCTGGAACTCCGCCCTCCGACTCTGCTCCCTGGAACTAGGCCGCCAATCCCCGAGCTAAGGTTTTTATACTCACCTCCCTGAAATTCCGCCCTCCGACTCTGCTCCCTGGAACTAGGCCGCCAATCCCCGAGCTAAGGTTTTTATACTCACCTCCCTGAAATTCCGCCCTCCGACTCTGCTCCCTGGAACTAGTTTAGTTTCTCTGCCATTTCCCCATTCCCCATTATAAAAGCTCCATTCTCTGCCTTTAATGGGCCTGTGTTTGCCTTTACTAACCTTTTCCTTCTTACATTCCTGTAGAAGTTTTTACAATCTATTTTTACGTTCCTCACAAGCTTAATTTCACTTTCTAGTTTCTCTTTTTTTTATCAATTTCTTGGTTCTCGTTTGCTGAATTTCAAATTGCTCCCAATCCTCAGGCGTCTGCTTTTTCAGGCGACTTTATAAGCCTCTTCCTTTGATCTAATAGAACCTTTAACTTCTCTTGTTAGTCACGGTCATATCACTTTTCCTGCTGGTTCTTTGTACCTTAAAGGAATGTAAATGTTTTTGCAAACCAGGTATTAACTCTTTAAATATTAACCATTGCCTGTCTGCTGTCAGAACTTTCAATGTAGTTCCCCAATCAGCCAGCCTGCCCTGCATTACCACCACCATCTGGTGACCAATGAACAACCCCTACCCAAGCTTGCTGACCCTTGCTGTTTCCTGGCTGCACCCAAACCGATTCTACATCTTCATCTTGATCTAAGATCCTCCCTCACTAATGTACTGATCCCATCCTTTATTTACAGCGCAACCTGGCCTCCTTTTCCTTTTTGCTCATCCTTCCTAAATTCCGAATACCCCTGAACTTACCCAGCCTTGGTCACCCAGCAGCCACCTCTCTGTAATGGCAATGAGATCATATCTGTTTACTTCTATTTGTGCCGTCAATTCATCCACCTTGTTGCGAATGCTGCGTACATTCAGATAGAGTGCCTTTAATTCTGTCTTATTATGTTCACAGTCTCTAGCCTGTGCTGGCGCAGTCTTATGTTTGTACACTCTGTCCCTTCCTGACACACTCTGATAACCATTTCCCTTATTACTGTCCTGCTCTCTTACCCTCTCCTCTCTCTTCAGTTTATCACATTCTCCCTCACCCCCACTATTTAGTTTAAAGCCCTCTCTACTGCCCTAGTTATACGACTCACCAGAACTGGCCCCAGCATGGTTGAGGTGAAGTTCGTCCCAATGGTACAGCTCCCACTTTCCCAGTATCGACACCAGTGCCCAGGAATCGAAACCCATTCCTCCCACACTGATCTTTCAGTCACGCATTTAACTCTCTAATCTTATTCACCCTACTCCAATTTGCTCGTGGCTCTGTTAATAATCCAGAGATTATAACCTTTGAGTTTCTGATTTTTAACTTAGCCTCTAGCTGCTCACACTCTCTAAGCAAAACCTCTTTCCTAGTCCGACCTTATATTGTAATTATCAACGTGAACCACGACCACTGCATCCTCCCCCTCCCACTGCAAGTTTCTCTCCAGCCCAGAGCAGATGTCCTTAACCCTGGAACCGGGCAGGTAACACATCAGTTGGGACTCACACTGTCGACTGTAGAGGACAGTATCTATCCCCTATCCCGTATCAATACCATATTTCTCTCTCTCCCCCCCACCCCAACTTGATTGGCAGCCTTCACCATGGCACCATGGTGAGTCCGCTCACCTACCTTGCAGTCCTTCTCCTCATCTACAGAGGTAGGAAGCACCTGGTACCTATTGGACAAAGTCAGGGGCTGGGACTCCTCCATCACTACCTCTGGTTCCCCATTCCTGCCCGACTCACAGGGCCTCCTGTCCCTGACCACTGACCAACTCTAAAGTTTTGTCATGGTAAAGGCCCATGCTTTAGACATGATTAGATTATGGCTGGACAAGTTCCTTTTTCTGGCAGGATCCATTGTCCGAAGTGATAATGTCTAATATTTGTTCCCCACCCAGTTAAATGCCCGAGTGCTGTCTGAGTGTCTTGTGAATGGGTCAGGAGATGTGGTTATTCATATTCCTCTAAGGCCCTTCCAGACAGGCTGACTCCATTTTAATGGCTTTGGAAAGTGTAAGGTGCAAATATTCGACCATTTTAGAAACTGTTGTTTCCAGTCACTGGAATGTTGCTTCAGTCTTTTAAAACTCACCTGGAGGTTTCAGTCCAATCATTAAATAAAGTCATTTTTGATTTAAAGCATGGCTTTTATAACAGCCCTTTTACAAGAATCTTTAGAGTTGTCAAAATACTCACAATTTCAGATAAAATTAATGACTTTATAAAATTGGCTGTTGTGCAGTCATTTTGTACACAACAGTATCCCATTAAAACACTCCCAATGCAACACTGAGGGAGTGCTGCCCTATTGGAGGTGCCATCTTTCAGATCAGACGTTAAACGTTAAATCAGGCAGGTGTAAAAGATCCCATGGCCACAGACGAGCAGGAAGTTCTCCTTGGCACCCTGGGGGCCAATATTTATCCCTTAGCCAACATAACTAGAATACATTATCTGGTTATTATTGCATTGCTGCTTGTTGGAGCTTGCTGTGCACAAATTGGCTGCGGCATTTCCTACATTACAACAGCAAATGCACTTCATAAATATACTTCATCGGCTGTAAAGAACTTTGGGACATGCTAAGGTTGTAAAAGCTGCTACATAAATGCAAGGGCTGTCTTGCTTCTACCTCCATCATAACTTAGTTGCTCATAATATCAGAAAGTTGGTTGTATTCTGTTGGAGTTTACAAGAGCCTGTGAGTGTGGGTTTTGATTCTATTCTGTGTCGCTGGACTTGCTTCAGTGCAGTGCAGGGGCCTTTGAGAATAGTCACTGCTCAGAGACAGTCTGCATGTTGATGCTTCAGTCATCAAAGCCTTGCTGTTTCCAAAGTCATTTCACGTAAAGAAAGCTGGTGCTGCCTCTGAGCGGCCAATGAGGAATCACTTACCTCCGTGGGCTGCTGGGGATTGTTTCAGGCAAAAGGTTCTTTGCTGCCAACCTCTCCACATCTAGCTCAAAGCCTTTGAAATTCCCACTGCCTCACGTGTGGCTCAGTGAGAGGAAATGTTTGGGAAATAGAAAGTGGGGTGAAATGTGAACGGTAACTATAGGGGAGGATTCCACTGAGCATACACCTGACAAAAACATAGCTTATGTTCTAAACATTTTCCTGTATTTTCCCATCTTGTGCTAGGCAACCACCCCCCACACTCCCCCACCCCACCCCATCCCCTCTGACCCTCTGGAAGTTTCCTGGAGCCAGATCACAGGAGAATGCAGACCAGCCTATAGCTGTTGTACAGGCACTATCCTGAGCGCAGCCTCATCATAGATTCATAAGGTCACACAGCACAGAAGGAGGCCATTCAGTCCATTGTGTCTCTGTCAGCACTTTGAAAGAGCTGTCCAATCAAGTATTTATCCAATTCCCTTTTGGAAATTACTATTGAATCCGCTTCCACTGTACTTTCAGTCTGCGCCTTCCAGATCACAACAACTCGCTGCACAAATAAATGTTTCCCCCTGGCTCTTTTGTCAATTACCTTAAATCTGTGTCCCTCTAGTTACTGACCCTCCTGGGAACAGTTTCCCCTTATCTAATCAAAACTCTTTCAAAATTTTGAACACCTCAATTAAATCTCCCCTTAACGTTCTCTAAGGAGAACAGCTTCTCCAGTCCCTCCACATTAAGTGAAGCCCCTCATCCCTGGTCCCATTCTGGTGAATCTCCTCCGCACCCTCTCCAAAGCCTTGACACCTTTCCAAAAGTGCAGTGCCCAGAATTGGAGGTTTACCATAATTTCCGTACTTTTGTTCTCTATGAGGTTTTCATCAGCAGGGGAGTGGTGGGAGAGGTGGGGAAGGGTGACATTACCAACGTAAGAGGAGTAGATCTTGTGAATGGGCAGAAGGTGCCCTTTTGTTCTTTTACGTTTAACCTTCTACGTATGGCCACTCGTTCTTGATCTCTCAACTACTGGAAGCAGTTTGATTCTCTCCACCCTCTCTCATTCTTTAATAACGTTAAACAAGGCAATCTGGTTGATTATCCCCTCTCACCACCCATGAACTGAAGCTTAGTGTGGCACCCCCATCATCAGCATGTCTGAGATTAGTTTATTCACAAGAGTCCTGAGCCTTCCCCACGGAACTCACTGAGTCGAGACACATTGACCGGGATTGGCAATGGGTTTTAAACTCTGTCTCGCTGTCGCAGAAATCGTAGGGTATCCTTGACCCCCTGAGAGTTGCAACTCAGCTCAGAGCTGATGATACACAGGTGGGCTAATTGGCTGCCAAAACATGCAGGATATGGTCTGAGGGCACTCTTATAAGAAAAGCAATGACAAGTGCTTCAGAATCAAATATGCTGCAGCATAAACAAACCAAAACCAGTGATGACCAAGCTGAGGGGGTATTTTTTCAAACATAATCCCATGGTCAGATCTTGTAGTTAGACTTGGTGCTTGGGGTGTGATAGTGTAGGGTAATCAGGGCAAGTAATCAGTCTTCTTCTGAATCATCAGTGTTCTTCCTCTCACTATACATTTCTGATTATGGATAGAATGTAACATAGGATAATGCTAGTTTGAGCATTATTAAAAATTGAACTCCCAGATCCAAAACACAGCACAAATGAGTTTTCTAATCCCAGCTAAACACAATAGTTTGAACTCTACAATTTGACCCTCCACCCTTAGAGCAGAAAGAAAAAAGCAATAACTTGCATTCCTATAGCTCCTTTCAAAATCTCCAGATGCTTCACAGCCAATGAAATAATTCTGAAGTGTAGTCACGTGGAAGAATATATTGGTGTTGGGGTCAGCGCCGCATAGATTTACCGAAACTAAAGGGCTAAATTGCAAGGGAGATTACAAAAACTAGGTTGGTAGTCCTTGGAATTCAGAAGACTAAGCAGTAACTTGATCCAGGATAATAAAGAGATAGGGTCGATAGCGAGGAACTATTTCCATCAAATCAGGAACCTTTAACCAGATTTTGCAGATGATGGTAAAACTGTCAGAACTGGCTGCAAAATTCTGCCCTACACCCAGCAATTTCTGTCAGTAATTCCCTGCTTCTGGATAGAGTACACTGTTGAAGTCTGCCAAAATGGAAATCAATTAGAAATCACTAATTTGATGCGAACTTCCACTTCTTGCACTATTAGTCTCACTTCAAAAACTTTTGAAAAAGTTACGCCTTGCCAACTGAAGGATATATAGCAGGTTTTTAATACTGTACCAAGTCATAATTACTAATTGTTAAAAAAGTGTAATAATTTTAATATATTTTTCTGGTTTATTGTAAAGTAGGGTTATGGGGGTGAGGATAGTTGGTTCTGCCTGTTTGATTTAACTCCATTTGGAGTCAGACGATGGTGTAGGGGTGCTGTCGCTGAACTAGTAATCCAGAGATCCAGAGTAATGCTCTGGGGACCTGGGTTTGAATCCTAACATGACAGATAGTAGAATTTTAATTCAATAAAAATCTGGAATTCAAGGTCTAATGATGCATAAAACCATTGTTGATTGTCTGGTGGACTAATGGCCTTTAGAGAAGGAAATCTGCTGTCCTTACCTGGTCTGTCTACATGTGACTCCAGGCCCACAACAATGTGGTTGACTCATAAATGCCCTCTGAAATAGGGCAACTAGGGATGGGTAATAAATGTTGGCCTGGCACATCCTATGAACGAATTTTTAAAAAGGTAGACTGAAAGCTTGGAACTATCAAAAGAAGCTAGGTGTAGAAATGTGTTTGAAATGCAAATAAGGAAACATGGATGCTGGCTTAGCATTTAAGGTGTGAAGGGAATTTACATTTTATGGGGCTATAGAAATGCAAGTTTGGATTTCAAAACCCGTTACTAACAATATTGGCAACATGAAAGATTTTATATTATGGGAAAGGTACCACATTCCAAAGACAAATGGAACAATAGAATTTACATATTAAAAGGGAGAAACACATATAAAGGAGAATGAAAGGCTATGTGAGGTGAGGGCCATATAAGATCTAATTGGAGTGAGTGAAACAGTCTTCAAGAAGCCTCCAGCCATTTGTGCATATGTCGGCTGTGTCCAGCAACTGAAGTTGGAGAAAACTATTTGGAATTCCATTGTCAAGTGAGTACTGTGTTAATTTGCTGGTTTTATTTTTAAATCTAAACTCTATTTTGGACTGTTGCCTTAAAGGGGGTGTGTAACTAGGAATCAGATTAATTAGGAATTTTAGGATTTGTTATAGTAGTAAGTAATTGTAGTCTTATGTATGTGCTTGAAATCTTTTATCTTGTCAATAAATATGTTAATTTAATTTTTTTTAAATCTCTAAAGGTCTTGGTGGACTCATTATTTCTGAATTCAGTGCACACACCCTCTCACAATAAATACAAATTGAAAAACCATTGTGATATCATGACCAAATTTCCCTTGCGGATTTGGTCCACCTGGCACATATCATCTGCCGTTTCATGACATAATGAACAACCTCTCTGGTCTTGAAAAGTTAATTGTATATCTATACCACTAGGTACAGTTATGTGGTTGGTTTTGATATAAAATGATTACAGGTTAACACTAAACTGCAATCTGTGCACCTCACTAACATCAACACTCAGACACTTTCCAGCAGTAATGGTAAGCAGCACTTGTGCCTACTGAGGGAGTGCTGCACTGTCAGACGTGGTGCCTTTCAGGTAAGATATTAAACTTTGGCCCTCTCAGATGCACGTAAAATATCCCTTGACATTATTTGAAGAAGAGCAGAGGCATTTTCCCTGGTGTTCCTCAACCAAAATCACTAAAAAAAAAACAGGTGATCTGGTCATCATCACATTGCTATTTGTGGGAGCTTGCTGTGTGCAAATTGACTGCTATGTTTCCCATATTATAACAGTGACTGCACTGTAAAAGCACTTCACTGTCTGTAGAGTAGCTTGGAACGTCCTGAAGTCATGATTTATTGAATGAGATACAGGAATTCACCAGCATCACATCCAGAGTCGAAGATTTGGAGCGGGAGTTACTGTAACAAAGGAGGGAGGAAAGTAGACTGATCACGTTCTATAAAATATGGATTGGACTTGTGGGAATTGACAGAAACAGGTACCCGATGCCCTCCGGCAATGACAAAACACAAGCTATCCATCCACACTTACTACAAAAGCATCTGTTACCAAGACAGCGTATCAACAAGTACTCTCACCAGGGCCAACCTCACAATGGGAGGAGCTGCCAAAGGAAACACTCACAGCCCCATCACTTCGAATCTTCAAGACCCACCCGTAGAATATTTTCACTGAGATAATATCTATATTTTTTGGATGTTTTTGCCCGTGTGTGTTTTAGAGGTGGAGACACAGTAATTTCGCAGCTGGGACAGTTGGTTGACTGGAAGTTGTAATAAATAAAGCACCTGGAATGTTTCAAGTTTGATTCATTCCACCCTCCCTGAGAACTGGGGTGGGGGGAGGGGGTGGGGGGGGGTGGGTGTTGCGCAGAGGTTGGTTGTGGGGGGGGTGAGGTGGGGTTTGTGGTTGGCAGAGACCTGTTTGGAGATATTAACGGGACAGATTGGTCCATGCAGCAGTTGTTGTTAGTGGGTCAGAAGCAGACGAGGAGGAAGGCCGGCTCTATGCAGCCGGAGAGCTGCCGTAAGTTGTACTGCTGAGGGGGCTGGAGCTCACCAAAGCCCTGGGAGCTGTTGGCAGCTCTGTGCTGCTAAGAGTTGGGGCTCGGGAAAGCCCAGAGCAGCTTTTGGCAGTGGGACTGCTGCAATGTTTCAATGCCGGAGTGTGGCCTGGCCAACACAGGGAAAAGAAGACCCAAGGAGGCTGGAACTTAGAGCAGGTCTGAGAGAGATCTGGAATCGATTTGGTTGAGGCTTGTACCGGGGGACTAGGGTCAAGTAGAGCTGCTGTTGGCTGGGGATCAGACTAGCACCTGGAAGGAGCTGAACTAAAGTGAGGAAGACAGAGTTTTTAAAGGATTTTGTGACTCACCGTAATGACTGACGTCTGGATGGGTGGCTGAGAAATTTGGGAATCTGTCTTGGAGGTGTCTACCACTTAATGTGCAGTTTATGGTGTATTCAACTATAATTTTCCTGTTAACTCAGGCTTACCTCGTGTTAATTCTGGATGTTAAAGTATAAGATAGATGGTGTAGATTGTTTGTTTTGTTGATTTTTGAACAGTAAAAATTCCTCTGTTTGTTTTAAACCATGGAATCTTATGGCTTTATTCCCCTAGTAAGTAGTTGGGATTTCAACTTTTGTGTACTTGACAAAAAAAGAATTAGTGGTCTGTAACCAGATCGTAACAAATTTGGGAACCTCGCCCAGGTCCGTAACAAATTTCGGGGTCTGGTCTGGGATCGTAACACCATTTAAAGTTTTCACTATCAGGGCTGCCATTTCAGCAGGTCACACCTGGTTTAGCTGGCACTGCCCATCGAAATGTTGGTGGAAACAAAAAACAAAAGTAGCTGGAAATACTCAGCAGGTCTGACAGCATCTGCGGAGAGGAACACAGTTAACGTTTCGAGTCCGTGTGACCCTTCAACAGAACTGAAGGGTCAGACGGACTCGAAACGCCAACTGTGTTCCTCTCCGCAGACGCTGTCAGACCTGCTGAGTTTTTCCAGCTATTTTTGTTTTTGTTTCAGATTTCCAGCATCCGCAGTGTTTTGCTTTTACCTAAATGTTGGTGGAATCCTGATATTCGTCTGTGATTCAGGCACAGCTGAAGCGGAAGCTGAAGCAAGAAAGAAGCCACATAAACGCGTGTCGGTCTTTCTAACCAGGTGTGAACAGCTACGTGTACAGCCCATAGCTGTGAGACAGCCCCTTGCTGTTCAGTTCGTGACAACAGCAGGGCTGCTAACTCTTAAACCTCGTGTTCTGGTGCAGTTTGGAACTCTGGAGGCTTTGTCAGTGGCACAGTCTCACAGCACGCCCTCTGCCACTATAACAAATCACTGACACTCTCCAGCTGACTGCAGTTATTGCTGTTCCTACACCCCAACCCCCCCACCGAACCCCGACTCCACCCTCATGTGTGATTCTGATAAGCCCAGGTATTTGACACTCAATAGCTAAACCTGGTGGTAGGTTCCAGTGAGTGTTAAAACAAGCAAATAGCAGAGATCTCCCAATGAAAAATTAATGAGGCAGCAGAACACACCAGCCCCACAAGCAGTGTTTAAGACATTAGATAACCAAATTAATGTGGTAATTTTATATGGATCAAAAATACAGGGAACAGCGACCAGACGCCGTCTGAAGCAGTTTGAGAGTTCACTGCTGGTAGTTATCTGCAGGCTATGGTGCAACATATGTACTTTGTGTGATGCAGAATCTGCATTGAATAATTTAATTGAGCTTTTAAAGACGCTGCTTATATATCCTCAAGGATAGTATTTTAGTACAATTTAAGCATTTATTAAATGTGCTAACCAGAAATTACTCTGACCAGCATTAGGGACCCTCTTTGAAAAGCATTACAATTCTTAAACAGTGCACAATCTTAAACACCTTGGGTCAGTTCTAATTTCTCTGCCCTCACTTCCTCTTCCAGTGCTTGGCCCCCCAGGATCATACTGGGTGAGGGAACATCTTTCCATGGGTATTGTTGTGCCTTAGGACTCAACTGTTCCAATGATCTCCTGTCTGGCCTCATCCTCCATAAACTTCAGTTCATCCAAAATTCTGCTGCGCACACACCCTGTTGAGCCACACCAAGCCCAGTTCTCCCGTTCCCCCTGTGCTCGTTGACCCATGTTGGCGCCCAGTCTGGAAGTGCCTTGATTTTAAAATTCTCTACCCTTGTGTTCAGTCATCAGCCCAAATGTGATGCTTTGTTTCTGTGACCTGCCATTCAACGATCTCTCAGTGAGACTCAGCACCTTCAGCGGAGAAGGCTACCAAACTCAAACAAACCCTCCTTCAACCTGCAAAATAATATCAATTTCCTCTGCCCTATACCAGTGGAAAAGGACATTAGGGACCTGAGAAAAGTAAACAGCACGGGATAACTAACTCAGAATGGAGGCTATATGAAATATTGTGCTGTGGAAGGAGAAATTTGCATCGAGGGTTATATTTTGACATGTAGTCCAAGGCACTGAAAGCAATTTAATGGCACTGATATGCTAAGGGCATCTAGATAATGGACTGTGAAATTGGGAGGTTATTTAATTGTCAAAGTTAATAGTTAGTCGAGGGAGATGACAGTGTGTCCATTGACCCTCAGTCTGATTTGTTACAGCTGGTTGTTAATAGGAGGACAGAGAAACAATCAGACAACAGTCGCTTTCAACACCTTTTTGTGAATTCTCTGCTCATCAATCTGAGGGGTTGTCAACGCAGCGGAACAGACACTGCCCGACTTCAAGCACCAGGTGTCACAGTCACAGGACAGGTACAGCATGGGGTTAGATACAGAGTAAAGCTCCCAACACACTGTCCCCATCAAGCACTCCCAGGACTGGTACAGCACGGGGTTAGATACAGAGTAAAGCTCCCGCTACACTGTCCCCAGCACTGGGGCCATTATCAGTACTTCAAAGTGATTCATTTTGTGAAAAACATTGGCATTTTTGATTTGTGAATGACATTATGCAAATAGCCAAATCACACTTTAAGGCATTAGGCTGCCGTGCCCAGAATACCAATTTCAGTGCCAACTCGTGGAGAACGACCTACACTATTAAAGAGTTTGTTCCCATTTCTGAAAAGCTCTGTAATGTTTACTTTGAAGTACAGCGACAGTTGGTATGTTGTATTTCTATGTTTGCTTGATACAAACTTATTTCATCCAGGGATTGGTAAGCTAAACATAGGTTCAGTTAATTTGAAGATGTAGTACAAGATTGTTCAAAGCAGACAGATTTACTGTAAAGATTCAACAGCTCATAGGAACAGCAAGCTGCAATTTCTTCACACCACATGCTGCTTGCTAAAGTAAAAGCTACTCTGAATAATGTCTGCTGGTCACATGGTTTATACCCTGGCCACTTACTCATTAGCGTATTCTCCCTTAAAGCAATATCACAACATCCCCCTTTTATTTCAAGATAGCATTGCATACATTAAGAGTGAAAATACATGTACGTTGGGATAGTTGCGAAAACTATTTACACAAAAAATAAATCTCTGTAGAAGAGTTCAAGGATTTAAGAATTTAAGAGTTCAAGAGTCTGTATGACACATAGGTGGTTTAACAATTCTCCCGGAGCTCATATTGGTATGGACTTCCTGAGATCTAGGTTTCTCATTTGGTTGTCCTTGACCTGGAGGTGTGTTGGTATCTTGTGCATTGTTGAAGTGCTGATTGTTCTCATAGTGGGGATCTGCAATTTCACTCTCCAAGTCCATCTTTGGATGCGTCCCAGACACTGTTGGATTCTGAAGAAGAGTCATACGGACTTGAAACGTTAACTCTGTTTCTCTCTCCACAGCTGCCAGACCTGCTGAGTTTTTCCAGCATTTTCTGTTTTTGTTACTGTTGTATTCTAGGTGTCGTACAGATGTACAATTCCCTTTGCTAGTTTATGGTTGCTTCTTAATGCTGCTCCATTCTGTGTTGTAACTCCATAGGATCCAGGCTCTTTGAATACTTTGGATACTTCTGCAAGCAACCAAGCTCCCTGGGTAGGATGTATCACTCGAACCTTTTATGCTACATGCAGACCAGGCAGTTCTGCACCTGGGTGTCAGTCGTGTGCTGTCTTCATTCTCTCTTGTTTTTCTAGAAGTTTCTCCTGTACTTCTGAGAAATGGGACAGGTGATAGCTTGGCAAGATTGCCGTAACCTGCTTTCTGAACATGATTCCCGGTGGTGACAGTAAGCCCACGTCTAAAGGTGTTGCTCTGAAATGTAACATGGCTATACGGAGATCTTGTTTTGCTTCCCTGCACTTTATGATTAATAACTTAACAGTGCAAACTATTCGCTCAGCTGTTGGATCAGGGATAGTGTGGTGAGGCTGTCACATGATTTATGCCCCATTTAGCACTCATGACCAGTGCCCTGTGGCCCATTGTCCGATATGATCAAACAAGCTGAAAGTTGAACTCAGTGTCTCTGCCATGGACACACCTGAGATATCTTCCAATTGTCTGATGATTGGAAACTTGGAAAAGTAGTCAGTGACTAGAGGAAAGCCATTGCCATAGATCCTGAATAAATCTGTTGTGATTTTAGACCAAGGGCACGATGGAACTTCATGAGGGTGCAAAGGTTCTTTGTGTTGCTGTGTCTTGGCATGTTTCACACATCCTCGCTGTCTTTTCGATTTCATCGCTGATCCCTGGCCAATACACTGTATATCTTGCCAGGCACCTTGTTTGCTCTCTGCCCATATGCCCCTGGTGTGACTGTGACAATATTTCCTGGCAAAGAGCTTCAGCTTCAAGCACTTGTTTTCCCTTGAGGATCACACCTCTTGAAATATCTAGTTCATCTCTGCACAGCCAAAAACATCTGAGGGTGTGTGACCATCAGGCCAACCTTCTGCAATGTCTCTGCATAATGTCTTCCGTCGTCAATCATTTACTGTCTCCTCCTGACATTGGCTGCACTTGTGTTGACCAAGACACATCAGATCGACTTTAAGCACATCTTCTTTTGTCGATGTCTACTCTGTCCACTTGCAGGCTGAGCAAGACATCTGCAGATTCTTTTTTTCAGAAACAGCTCAGTGAGTCTGAAGGAACCATTTTGTTACCAGGTTTATGATGACTTTGAAGTCATTGCTGTGTATTTTTATCAGAGGTCATCATAGTCTGAGTGTCACTGTTGTCAGTGGCTTGTGCCAAACCATTTCCAATGGCTTGTGCTCAGTTTCCAAATGAATCATTTGCCAAATAGATAAGTGTGGAATCCAGGGATACCGAATACCAGACTGAGTGTCTCCCGTTCTGTGTTTGAATAACGGGTTGCGCCTGTGATAGACTTTTGGGACCGAATGCAATTGGTTTGCCATCTTGCATAATGCACTTTCCTAACCCTTTCTGAGATGCATCGGCCTCTAAGACCATCTCCTTTCTTGAGTTCTAGTATTGTAGAACACCTGTGTCTCTTGATAATGCCTGTTTAAGTGACTCGAACACGTGTTGATGTCTCTCCTGCCGTACGTATGGAATATCCTTCCTCAGCAGCTCTCTAAGTGATGATGCTCTGTCGGGCAGAGTTGGGTCTGCATGGCCTAAGTAGTTGAAAAACCCGAGGCACCTCTGCAAGTCCTCTATGTCCTGGGGAGTAGGCAGGTCTCGTACATCTTCAAGTTTGCCTGGTTCAGGACAGATCCTGGAACTTGAATAGATAGAACCGAAAAAGTTAACCTGACTCCCATTCACCTGGCATTTCTTGCTATTGAAGACAAGCCCTTCACGACATCAGAGAGTACAGAGTCGATCATGCTCTTTTTTGGTTTTGCCCATCGCTGAAATATCGTCACCGATGCACAGGCATCCAGGGATGTTTTCTGCCATTCTGTCCATCTGTTGCTGCAACAGATCCTGCCTGATGGATAAACCAAAGGGTAATCCCTGGAAGCAGTATCTTCGAATTGCATCCTGAAAGTAGGGATTTCTTGAGATCCCTCTGCCAAATTAACCGACCGATACCCGTGTTTCATGTCCAACTTGGAGGAAAACATTGCTGTAAATTTCAGATTCAATTCCTCTAACATTGGAATCTTGTGTGAACGCCTCTTGGAGCGAGATTTCGATGTCTTGGGTCCAAGCATAGCCAGTTTGTGCCTTCTTTTTTCAGTATGCATGTGATGGAACTGCACAAACTGGTGTGCTACTGTACACAATGGATAACACCGTTCTGCTCCATGTCATCCAACTCACTCTTTAGCTTCTCCTGTATATACACTGCACTTTCGAAGGGCGTCAGTCAATGGAATTGCATGTTCTCTGATGTATGTCTGTTCTAGACCGTGGCTTGACTCAATGTGATTCTTCTTGGCCTCTTCTGCTGCGATTGGCATCTTGGTGATCTCCAAACACGCCAGTAACCCTGCCACTGCTGATCCACTCACGGCCATTAGGTAGAACACAGGTGGTTTCCATGCAGACTTACCCTAGCTGCATTTCAATGTCAATGTGCCAACACAATGAATGGCCGACCCATTGCACTCACTTATTTGGTTTGTCATATGTTGTATCATTGACTTCCAACGATCCAGATACATATCCTTCAGGATTCGGACTGGTAAGATGTCCACACTCTCTCCCGTGTCGACTTTGGCTGTCAGTGTGTGTTTGCCACTTTTATTTGGGTGTATGATGTTGATAGTAACAAAATCCTCCAGCTGTTTGGCTTCATCCACACAACGTGTCGCATTGACAGTGTGGAGAGCCTGTTCCAGTTGAAGACCTTTCTGCTCTGTATCTTCATCCTGGTCTACCCTGCCACGAGTCTTGTGTATGTGCTTGCGCTTACGCAGGTCTCTGGCGCACTCCGTGTTGTTGCTGCCAGTATGCTGCACATCCTTTGGGTTTGGCTGCATTTTGCCTCTGGCTGCATTTCCTGCATGGGTGAGCCCATTGTCCTTTTACACCCAGGTAACTTGCAAAGGTCTTGGAACGCAGGGTGAATTCGCAATGACTGCACTTCCCATGGGACCTGCTTGCTTCCCGTGTCCTGGCTACCACGTCAATACTGGTAGTTACGTCTAACGTGTGAAGGTTGTTGTCCAGCTATAATGGCTTTATATTTCCTGCCATCATTTAGCAGTGTGTCAATATCGTGACATTTCTTTTTCTCCAGAAGATCTCTTTGGAAAGCTTCCATTGACTTTGAAGCTATAATCGGCTCCATTCTTCATTCAGGCAGCTCAGCTTCTGAGAAATCGTGGTCCGTGCCCTTATCACGGCATCTGCTGACAAACTGATCAATCGAATCTTGTGGCTGCTGTCTGTTAGCCATCAGCTCCGATCGGCCCGTTCTAAAGTTCACCCTTTACACGACGCTGATCCTCCAGCATGTTCCACAGCTTAACGGGATCTTCCTGATCCTCCTCAGACAGGCCTGAAGTGTTGTCTCTGTGCAACCTCTCGTTTCCAATGGCTATCTTTATTTTCACCGCTTGTTTATCTGGTTCTGTGACAGATGAATCTAAGAAGAATAGCCCTATCCTTGGTTTATAAAACCGAATTTTGGATAGGACATCTGTGGCATTCCAATTCATGCTGGGGAATGTGGTGATTCACCTTCCTGATGTTTCCTGTCTTTTACAAATACTGTCGATGTGTTGGTGATTTGTAGCTTTACTCCATGGGGAGATTTAATAATGCAGCTGCTGTGTGTGTGTTTTTTGTTTCTTTCTCCTTTTTTTGTCAAGAGCTTGGGCTTTTCTTTTGTTTCATGTGCTTTCTATCTATTACATGGGAATGGCACCCAAGGACATTGCAATGGCCCTGTAGCTTGTACCGTGCAATACAAAATCGACTGCCTGATTCAAACTGGACTTCCTGATTCACCACTAATCCAGCTACCCCACAGGTCAGGTACTCAGTGCTCCATGAAACACTGCCTGTAAAGTGTATCTGCCTCCCAGAGCCTTCAGTGCATACACAGTCTTTGTACAGCACAAAATATTGTCTGTGCCATTTCCTGTGATCTTCAAATCTTCATCATTCTACCTAAGAGGGACCATCGCTGCCACCATGTTGTGTTTCCATGCTGGCTTAATACAAACTTAACAATCTCACACCAGGACTGGTAAACTAATGGTTGGTTTGGTTTATTTGAAGATGTCATACAGGGTTGTTCAGCGGGCAGATTTACAAGATTCAACAGCTATTACTAACAGGAACAGGGAGCTGGAATTGCTTCACTCCACATGCTGCCCCCTAAACTGAAAACTACTCTGAATAACATCCGCTGGGTCACATGAAGGAAAAATCAGTAACACTTGGAAATTAAGGGTATCAGTAAAACCTGTCTAGCTGGTCTTGTCTGCATTAAAATGGAACTCCAGTATTACTGGTTTTCACTGGGATTTGAAAATATTGAACTAATTTTTCCTTCTAGGTGGCTACGTACTCATTAGCATATTCTCTCCTAAAGCGATAGGTAGCAGCCTGTTATGACCAAGCAGTTGGTAAAGCTGAGTTATTTTTTAAAATCCCAGAAGGAAACTTTAAACAACTGACATAACCTATAATTTTAAGTGTTATGTTTGAGATGCAACTCTAAATTCAGGAATCAGGCCACCAGTTCTAGAGAGGTTTTATATTAAGCTAAATGAAACAGTTTATTGATTTACACAAGTTAAATATATACACATGGCTACAAATTACTACGATCATAACTTTTAACAAATTCCCAAACTAATCTCCATTAAGGCAACAGCAACCCATAGACTTAACCAGACACTAGGCAAAGCATTTTCACCTTATGAATTCAAAATGAGGTTCTTTTCACTTTGGTTCCTGTGGAGACAGTTGGTGGCTTACAGCTGCCTTTTGATCTCACATTGCCTCTACTCTACACACACAAAAATGGTTGTCTTGTTATACCTAGCACAGCCCACTGAATGTAAATTCTCATTGTATCACCAGCCTCTTTGAACTCCACCTCTCTAACAATAAAACCCCTTCCATTGGTGTCAGTTTTCACCCCACTTCTTGACTGCTCTATTCAAAAAATGCAAATGCACTCTACCTCTCTGTTTACATTTCAAAACTAGTACATATTAAAACACCCAGACTAGCTGGCTTTAATCCAATTAAGACACACCCACAGACTAAACCTCAGTTTTAAAAGAAAAATATTTTCCAATAATATTATATACATTAATAGCTTCATGGCACAGCCATTCTGTGTGCAGTAGGATATAACAAACAACACTGGTTAATCTTACTGGCTCCTCAGTTCTGTTGAAGGGTCATGTGGACCCGAAACATCAGCTCTTTTCTTCTCCACCGATGCTGCCAGACCTGCTGAGTTTTTCCAGGTAATTCTGTTTTTGTTTTTAACACTGGTTAATGATGAGTTAATTTTATGTAATGTTGCGGAAGGAGAAGTCCTTGTCCTTCTTTCAATTATCCCAGTAGATTGTTATTGCTGGCTTAAACTGGAGGAGTAGGGAGACATTAAAGCAATGATTACATTTCACAAAGTACTTAATGCTTCAGGTTGACCTGGAGTTGTGAAAGGCAATTAATGCCTGTCTTTCTTTCTAGATGAGGCCTCAGTTTAACATCTCATTTGAAGGAAAGCATCTCTGACCATGCAGCTCCCTTTCAGTGCTGCGAGTGTCCCTCGGTTTTATACGTTCAAATCCTGGAGTGCGGTTTGAACTTACAGCATCCTTCAGAGGTGAGAATGCTGTCACTGAAATGCCCTCATTAGGGCCAGTATTGTGTTATAAACCCACCTGCCCATTTCAGAACTGGACTGGGCCTAGCAAACCTCATGAAACAGAGAGGCTTTGAACACAATTCTCTAAAATACGCTGTATCTTCACCTGCTGTTTTTACTTGCTATCCTAGTAATGTATTTGAAGATGCCCTGAGGGAGTGTTAACCTTCATTTGCCATTTCCAAGACTTGTTTCTACTTTCCATAAACTAATAACGAGTGTGACCACAGTGTGAGAGAGGAGCTGCTCCCAGACAGGCAGGTAGACAGTCGGACAGAAAGCCAGATAATCAGAGACAGGTAGACAGACAGGCAGACAGACAGGTAGACAGGCAGGCAGGTGAAAATATCGACAAATAGACAGAAAGTCAGACAGCCAGACACTTATAGAGATAGATATGGATAGACAGATTCATTACAGATTTCTCGAATAAAATCAGCAGAAATTGGCTGTGACCGAAAAAACGAAAATATGTCCATTGGAATGTTGTTCATGAGCTGGGAGCTCATCCTGGCGCCAGTCCATGTAATCCGACCACTATGTAGCTGCTGTTATAGATAAGCCAATATTTTAAAGACGTGAAGAGACTATAAATGCAGAGTGACACTGGGCCAGTATAGATTCTTGAATATCTAATTCCCCGATGAGACATTGTTTGTCTCACAACCTTTCAGGCATCTGTGTGTTTGGAAGCAAAATAAATGAATTCTCTCTGGCCCTGCCTGGCTATATTTCCTGAGCTTAATTAGACGACTTTAACCAGCAGTTTTGCACTTTCCCTCTGTACTTTTCCCCAGTTCATTGCTCCTGATTATTATCCCGTGACCTCTTGCTGAAAGGTGTACCCGGGTTTGTGAATGGGAGGGCGGGGGGAGAGCAGGGGCAAGGGCAGGTGCGGGACAGGTCCAGGTGCGATGCTCTCGCAGCCAAATATCTTTCCAATGCTCACTATTTAATGATGCATGTGGAGAGATCCCAGCAGGTCTTTGGATGCTGATGAGACTGAGTTTGAGCATAAATTGGGGAATAAATGACTTTTTTATTGCTGTGTCATAATCAGTTCGGTTTTTCCAATTTCTATTCATTAAAAAATAGAATGAACACTCAAGAGAGAACCACATCGATTTCCTGTAAACTGAGGAAGTTAGTCAAGAGCTCCAGCTACAGTGTCGCCATCAAACATTCCCAGCGAGGTAGAGGGGAATTCAGGAGAAACCTCTTTACGCAGAGAGTGGGGAGAATGTGGAACCCACTCCCACAGGGAGTGGTTGAGGTGAATAGTATCAATACATTTAAATGGAATCTGGATAAACACATGAGGGAAAAAGACAGTTCAAACCAACACGCTTATTTCCCAGTTTTTACTGGTGTTCCAATTTAAGGTATAGAAAGCCAGTTCAGACCAGTATCCTTATTTCCCAGTTTATACTGTTTTTTTTTCCTTCGGGGATAGAAGGATAGAGTAAGACGAAGCAGATTTAGTGTGATTGGCAAAAGAACCATAGGCAAATGCTGGATAGTGGGATAGGACACAATGGGCCGAGTGGCCTCTTTCTGTGCCATAAACTTCCTGGGATTCTATGAAACATGAGGAAAAAATACTTTATGCCAGGAGTGGTTAGGGTCTGGAATGCACTGTCTGAGAGTGTGGTGGAGGCAGATTCAGCTATGACTCTCCAAAGGGAATTGGACAAGCACTTAAAGAGAAAACACTTGCAGGGCAATGGAGAGTGGGCGAGGGAGTAGGGTTAGCTGATCAGCTCTTGCAGAGAACTGGCATGGACAAGATGGGCCAAATGGCCTCCCTGTGATTCAGTGGGAGGAGGTTCCTGCGGGGCATAAACACTGGCATGTTTCTGTGCTGTTAACTCAATGTAACTCAATTTGAAACTGGTTTCTGCTCCATTATCACTTAGGTCAATATGTGGGAGCCCCAACACTGGGAATCTTAGTGGGAGAGTGAGCAGATTCCATATCCAATGCGCACAGCTCAGAGCAGAACTCAGCAGCTAGCTGGCAGTGTTGGCGAGGCCTGAACGATGTCTCCTTTCCCAATGGCACTGAGGGCAATCACAGGAAGCTAACCACCATGCCAGGTCAAAGAGGTTCACACAGCAACACAATGACTTCCATTCATATGAATATCTTTAATATACCGAAAAACATTCTCTGTCACTTGACAGATGCATAATCAGAAATAAGTGAGTGCTGAGATAAAGAATGAGATATGAGGGAGAGTTACCAAAAGATTGGTCACAGAGGCAATGCTAAAAGGACAATCTTAAAGGAGAGACGGGAAGTGGAGAAGCCCGAGGGGCGAATTGGTTCCGAGCAACTGGAACATGATGAATTGAAAGGAAAGAGGATGGACAATGGGCTAGAGTCAGAGTTTCGGGATGTTCTGGGCTGGAGGAGGTCCGAGAGTTCAGGAAGGGTGAGGCCATCAGCGAATTGTAAATTGAGTCTGAGAATTTAAGGTCTGAGGCGTTGAGAGATGAAGAGCCAGTGTAGGTCAGGAGGGTGGGTGGGGGGGTGAACAGTGTGAGTTAGGATACAGGCAGCATAAGTTGCAGTTTGTGTGAGTGAAAGCTGGGCTGCAGGCCACGAGGGGACAGTCAAATCTGGAGGAAGCAAAGACATGGGTGAGGGTTTCAGCAGCAGATGAGCTGAGCCGGGCGGAGTGGGAGTAGATGGTGTTTGTGTTGGACAGGATATGTTCTCGGAAGCTCAGCTCGATGTCAAAAATGTCAGTCAGGAGTTTTGGAGTCTGCCTGGGACAGCTAGTGGTGGGGGGTGGAATCAGGGGTGGGGGAATAGATTTGTGGCTGGCAGAAGGTGATAACCTTTTTCTTGCCAATATTTAACTTGAAGAAACTGCAGCTCATTCAAGATTGGCCACTGTCCAAGCATTTGCCCAGCACAGCAGCTGTGTTTATGTTCGAGAGTTGCTGGAGGGTTCATTATTCCAATCCTCTTGCACCATCACTGTGTGTTTCTCATTTGGTTATCTCTCCAAAAAGGCTAATCCCTTGCAATTTGGACCAACGATTCAGGGGAAGATCCACAAACAATAGCTATAAACTCAGCAACTTGTGCAGTTAAGTTCAGCTTAATCGATGCCAGGTATGCCCAAATAGATGGCATTGCCATGGGGTCCCCTCTCGCCCAGCTCTCGCAAACCTCTTTGCCGATTCCCATGAGAAACGTATTTTCGATGGCGAGACACCCAACCTCCCAGCCCTTGTATATTTCAGATATGTAGATGATACATTTGCTATATTTGAACCTGCAGCTGCGTATAAGGATTTCCTGACGCACCTTAATTTGCTCCATCCCACACCCAACGGGAATCAGGGGGGAAACTCTCCACTGACTGGAGTCATACCTAGCACAAAGGAAGATGGTTGCGGTTGTTGGAGATCAGCCATCTCAGCTCCAGGACATCAGTGCAGGAGTTCCTCAGGGTAGTGTCCTCGGCCCAACCATCTTCAGCTGCTTTATCAATGACCTTCCTTCCATCATAAGGTCAGAAGTGGGGATGTTCACTGATGATTGAACAATGTTCAGCACCATTCACAACTCCTCAGATACTGAAGCAGCCCGTGTCCAAATTCAGCAACGATATCCAGGCTTGGGCTGACAAGTGACAAGTAACATTCATCAGACAAGTGCCAGGCAATGATCATCTCCAACAAGACAGAGTCTAACCATAGCCTCTTGACATTCAATGGCATTACCATCACTGAATCTCCCACTGTCAATATCCTGGTGGTTAACGTTAATCAGAAACTGAACTGGACTAGCCATATAAATACTGTGGCTACAAGAGCAGGTCAGAGACTGGGAATTCTGTGGAGAGTCACTCACCTCCTGACTCCTCAAAGTCTGTCCACCATCTACAAGGCACAAGTCAGGAGTGTGATGGAATATTCTCCAATTCCCTGGATGAGTGCAGCTCCAACAATATTCAAGAAGATTGACACCATCCAGGACAAAGCAGCCCCGCTTGATTGGAACCACATCCACAAACATTCACTCCCTCCACCACCGACGCACAGTAGCAGCAGTGTGTACCATCTACAAGATGCACTGCAGCAATTCACCAAGGCTCCTTCGACAGCCCCTTCCAAACCCACAACCACATCACCTAGAAGGACAAGAGCAACAGATACATGGGAACGCCACCACCTGCAAGTTCCCCTCCAAGCCACTCACCATCCTGACTTGGAAATATATCACCGTTCCTTCACTGTCACTGAGTCAAAATCCTGGACCTTCTTCCCTAACAGCACTGTGGGTGTACCTACACCACATGGACTGCAGCGGTTCAAGAAGGCAGCTCACCACCACCTTCTCAGGGGCAAATAGGGATGGACAATAAATGCTGGCCTAGTCGGTGAGGCCCATGTCCCGTGAAAGAATAAAAAAATACAGGCAGAGTACTGACCACACTTGACCAGCCCATGCTTGCAAAACTCAGAACATAATGTTAAACGTCAGATGTGATTCCGTTATTGGGCAACACTTACTGAGCAATCTCGAGTGTGCTAAGAGTTACTCTAACAACCAATTTAAGATTATCAGTTGGTGTTGCAAAGTGGCTGACTTACATTTGCTAGAAGCTCCATATATTCATTAGCAGGTACCTGTCCTCTGCAGGTAAAAGGAACATGTCCAGGCATGGCACCTTTTTTGACATAAACAAAACAGTGGGGGACATTAGTTCCCTGGTGCATTTTCCAAAGCAATTATTGACCAATCAGAGTTGATTTGCACCTATTTTCTGATGCAGTGTTAATCGTCATTCCCTTTGAAATTTGGAGTTCTTGCTTCTGTTCTGATGAGTGCGAGATGGAAAGCTTTGACAGCATGTCTCTCCTTTCAGCAATGCTCAGGCTACCAGGTCAATGAATCAGCGATCAGTTTCGTGCTGTGAATTTGTGTCCATTGGGATCGGAGCTGAGGAGAGACAGTCCCATTTTACACGGAAGACTTAAAGCTGGGATAGAAAGGAGCTCCTCACCCCATTATCCCGGGCTGGATTCCATACCAGGCCTCAATAAAAAAAACCAACCCCATTGTCAGGAACAATAGAAGCAAATTACTGCGCATGCTGGAAGCCTCTACAAAGTGAAATGAAACAAGAAACATTTGGCAGCACGTAAATGCAACGTGACATGTCAGAAATATTTAGGTATGATAAAGCAGCAAGAAGAAAAGGCAAGGAACACCTCGAGGAATACGGTTTGGGAAGAAAGGGGGAGGAGGTATAATGATCACTGAGAATACCACAGCTCAAATTCAAATGTGACTTTGATCCTTCCCCAGAACCAAAGGCTTTAGGATCAGGCACTGAATTTCAGGCTGTCAGCATACATGATGCAGAGCACTCTGGCTCGAGCTGCTGCCTGCCATTTAACCCCGGACAAAGGACTACTGCTCTTTGAGCTTTCACTGCAGGTGAATATAAATAAGAGCAGGAATGTTACACTTCAGTTAGTCAGTGCAATAGCTGCGGCTCTGTGCTGTTTTTCACTGCCCATTTCACCAAATTTAGTCTTAAATCTCACTGCTACACTAAAGCCAGCACCATGGTTGTACCCCTCCATGTACCCTGTTCTCCCCTTCCTGAAAGAGGCTTCAGCACAAAACTCAGGCTGAGACCCCAATCCAGTACTGAGGGAGTGCTGCACAGTCAGAGGGTCAGTACTGAGGGAGTGCTGCACTGTCGGAGGGTCAGTACTGAGGGAGTGCTGCACTGTCAGAGGGTCAGTACTGAGGGAGTGCTGCACTGTCGGAGGGTCAGTGCTGAGGGAGCGCTGCACTGTCGGAGGGTCAGTGCTGAGGGAGTGCCGCACTGTCGGAGGGTCAGTGCTGAGGGAGCACCGCATTGTTGGAGGGTCAGTGCTGAGGGAGTGCTGCACTGTCAGAGGGTCAGTACTGAGGGAGTGCTGCACTGTCGGAGGGTCAGTGCTGAGGGAGTGCTGCACTGTCGGAGGGTCAGTACTAAGGCTGTGCTGCACTGTCAGAGGGTCAGTACTGAGGAAGTGCTGCACTATCTAAGGGTCAGTACTGAGGGAGTGCTGCACTGTCAGAGGGTCAGCACTGGGGGAGTGCTGCACTGTCAGAGGGTCAGCACTGGGGGAGTGCCGCACTGTCAGAGGGGCAGCAGTAAGGCTGTGCTGCACTGTCGAAGGATCAGTACTGGGGGAGTGCCGCACTATCGGAGGGACAGTACTGAGGGAGTGCTGCAGTGTTGGAGGGTCAGTACTAAGGGATTGCTGCAGTGTTGGAGGGTCAGTACTGAGGGAGTGCTGCACTGTCAGAGGGTCAGTACTGAGGGAGTGCTGCAGTGTTGGAGGGTCAGTACTGAGGGAGTGCTGCACTGTCAGAGGGTCAGTACTGAGGGAGTGCTGCACTGTCGGAGGGTCAGTACTGAGGGAGTGCTGCAGTGTTGGAGGGTCAGTACTGAGGGAGTGCTGCAGTGTTGGGGGGCTAGTAATAAGGCTGTGCTGCACTGTTGGAAGTCTTTCTTATGAGACAATAAACTGAGGCCACATTTCCCCTCTAGGGTGTGTAAAAGATCCCACAGCCACTCTTTCAGAGAAGAGTAGGCAAGTTATCCCAGTGTTGGTTATTTATCCCTCAACCAAAGTGAGTGAAAAAACAGATTGCTGGTTCTTTAACCTATTGTTGTTTTTGGGAGCTTGCTGTGTACAAAAAGGCTGCCTTACGCTACAACAGCGACTACTCTCAGAAAGGTATTTTATTGGCTGCAAGCACTTTGGAACATCAAAGGTCATGAAGGGTGTTGTATAAATGCAATGTCTTTCTTTCCTTTGTTAATAACAATTCCTAAATCTTCAAAGGTTCTTCCTCGCAACTGAAATCCCCTCACATTGTACCCGCTCCTGTCCGGAATGTTTGGGACAAAGTCATTTCTGGATTTTGGAATTTCCTGGATTATAAAATGATGTTAGAATGCCTAACCACAGGTGTGTAATCCGGAAAACACCACAGGTATGAATATTTACCTGAAGGAAAAAACACTGATAAAACATTAAAAAGCAACAATAAAAATCCTTTTGCTTTTTCAAATATTGTATTTTCCATGTTTTCGCTCCAAAAGCACTGGACTAAAATCTTACCGTGAGTTGCCTGGGTTCCTCTCCAAGAAATTCCGGACAACTGGTGTTTCTGAACAATAGATTTCTGGACTGGGGAGGTTACAGCGTATTAGACTTGTAGACTTACCGTGTATCAGAATGATAATAATAATCTGAATAATAGATTTCTGGGCTGTAGACTTACAGTGTATTGGAGCTTGACATTCACCAACAACCTTTTCAACCAATGAACAGAACTATTCCTAAGCAGCCGCTCTTAGATGTTCAGTGCCTGGACACCATGGCACTGGGAGAGAGGCTTTGCTGAGTCACATTCATCAAAGATGCAGTTAAGCAATGTTGCGGGCTTTTGAAGGCTTTTTATTATTTTCAAAATCATTTTAAGCGAAGCGTTAGGAACATAGGTGTTGTATGTGAAGTTGCGACACTCAGCACACTCCTGCCTGCTGTGCATTTCCAACATTTTCTGTTTCTATTTCAGATTCCCAGCCTCTGCGTATTTTTGTCTTTTAACTTTTTTATTTGTATTCTTTCACTTCTGAATAATTAGCATTTTCATAAATAAATTTGACTAATACTTTTAGCCTGAATGCTACAGTTGAATATTATGAATCTTGCTGGCTTTTAGGATGGACAAGAGTACATAATGGGCAATACCTTGCGCTGTTGCTTCACACTTTGGGAAAGGTATTTTGTCACAGTGTGCAGGTTAAAGTGAAGTACAGAGACAGTGCGAGGCTATGTTATGAGAGTTGACAGGAAGCTTATAATTTAACAGCCCCCCCCCATCGGAACTGAGGATATACCAACCACTAGACCAAAGGGGGCATGTGTAACTAACTTTCTCTGTCAAATAAAGCACTGAACATGGGCAGGGATTTTTCATCCCAGGTTAGATGACAAAGTTCAATTTATCCCTCTCACGACAAAGAAAACGTTCAGGCAGTTTTAATTTTGCATTATTCCCTCACTGTTAGGCATGGGTTAGTTACTTTTGGCAAGTTGTTCAGAGGTACATCCAGAAGCAACGCAAGTTCTGCCCCATGTCTGGTTTGCCTCAAAAGGCCTCTCACAAATTTTCAGGGCCCTTATTCCCAGTCTGGTTGGCCTTTGCAGTTCCGATGGTGAGATTTCTAATTCACCTTTCCTCCCTGCCCTTAAGAATTAATCAGAGCTGTTAATCTGTCTCCCACCTACAATGAGGCCTCTCAACAGGTATCGATCAGCTTCATTGTAAAAGCATCAATCGATTCACAACAAGATCTCTCTCCATGGCTGTTCCACCTCTCTCTGAACGTCTTCACCTTGCGTGAGGTTCAATATCATCAATTCTGATTGAAAGTCAATAAAACCCAGGAAAACATCCTGCAAAATTGGCTATTTATTTTGCCTAATGCACAGAAACAGAACATAAGTCTTGCAGCAGGGTGTTGACGTCGATATAACAATTAACTTTGAGCTGTGTATCCACAGGATCCAAAACGATCCCAGATCCTCGGCACAGAATGTATTGTGTGGTAACAGCAAAGCATGTGCAGCTCAGAGTCACTGCTGATACTGAGTGTGAAGAAATGGATTCATCGTGAACAGAAGGTTATTTGCACACTCCTACTAAATGAAACATGCACAGTCCAAGGTCACAGCATGACATCATGTGCTCTCTTTAGAAAGATAGATTTTCCATTGTAATAGTCATTTAAAACCAGTTCACTGCTACTGGAGTAAAATTATCATGGATATTATGTGATATTATGTCAAAATAAATAGAAATTATTAATACAGTGTTTCATGGAACAGTGTAGAGGGAGCTTTACTCTGTATCTAACCCCGTCCTGTACCTGTCCTGGGAGTGTTTGATGGGGACAGTGTAGAGGGAGCTTTACTCGATATCTAACCCCGTCCTGTACCTGCCCTGGGAGTGTTTGATGGGGACAGTGTAGAGGGAGCTTTACTCTGTATCTAACCCCGTGCTGTACCTGTCCTGGGAGTGGGACCTGAACGTACAACCTGGACATTAAGAAATGGGAGTAAGACTAACCACAGCTCAAGGTGAAGTTATATTGAATTACGAGACTGGTGAAGGTGATTCTAAAGAGAGAGATAAACGTGCGAGATGAGGAAGTGGAGTTGGTGACCTTTACCTGGTCTTATCACCTCTTCCTATGCCTGAAAGACAGATCTACATTCATCACATTTAATAGAAATAGCATCTCAGCACACTCCCCATAAAATTAATAATGTGGCAGTTTGGTGGTGAAGTAATGTGGCAAATATTTTGTGCATGGAGAGATCCAACTTTCACAGCTCACTTGAATATATTTGGTGGTGTTGCTTGACTGAGGAATGTTGTCCAGGAGACCTTAATCTGATTTGAGCAGGACACTGGGCTCTGTAAGATCTACCTCGCACACACCATCACCCTGGAGACTGACCTGTCATTATACGTTCCTTCGAAACAACAGGATTTCCATCAATACAACCTTCAGCCATGAACAGAATGAAATGCCAGCCTGGATTCTGAGCTCCGAGTCCTGGCCTGGGGGTTTGAACCACAGCCTGCGAGGTGGGAGTTGTATCAACAGAGCCAAGCTTTTGTTTGTCAAATCAAATAATTGATCCTATTAATCTAACACTTGAGTGAGTTTTGTAGATCTGGGATGCAATGCCTATCAATCACTGTCTAACCGAGTTATATCAGAAAAAGTTCCATCAATTTATGGGGCTATATCAAATGCCAGAGGCGTGGGTAGCCTTTCTCGTTGCTCAGGTCCGGAAGTGCGTTGTCAAGTGAACGTTCTTGGATTGTCGTGACTGTTGTTACATCAGTAAATGCAGCCTCGATCAGTTACTGTCCAAATTACACCAACACACAGGAAGGGGCAGCTCAGCTCGGTGTCCCTGCTGGACAATAAATGCTGAAAAAAATAACCTTTTAATAAGTTCCCATGATTGAAAGAGAGAGAGAGAGAGACAGAATGAGAGAGAGAAAGATGGTTCAGTTTGTTAATTAGACATTCCTGAGCCACACAAACCTGGATCCCGGCTTTCATTCCCAAACTGTGCTGATGTCAGGAATTGCGGCTCAACACCCCTCATTAAGGAGGGTTTTAAAACAGACACCCTCTCTGTCAGAGTCAGAGATCCTGCTCTTGACTCCTACCATCTGTGTGTGTGTGTGTGTGTGAGTGTGTGTGTGTGTGCGTGTGTGTCTGTGTGTGCGTGTGTCTGTGTGTCTGTGTGTGTCTGTGTGTGTGTGTGTCTGTGTGTGTGTCTGTGTGTGAGTGTGTCGGGGTTTGTGCAAGTAAGGGTTTGTGTGT